>NC_045430.1:33700040-33760040 GCF_902635505.1 Sarcophilus harrisii
CTGTCTGTCCCCTATCTTTGTCTCTCTCTGAGACTAGCTTCCTGCGATTTCCACAAATATTTTCCTTTATTTTCCAAAGCAGACAGTGAGAGTCTCGAAACTCGAGGGAACTTTCAGCTCTATTACCATCATTCAGATAAATTCGAGAATAGAGTCCAACCTACAACCTCTTCTAATTTTAATGTAAATTTTCAGTTGGTTAGTGGTCAGAATAGAGTTCAGGAAATTATAGATACTCATTTATTCCTAAGCACAGTTGCTTGTGCTGGGATGGGAGGTTACATTTGCCATCAAAAGAGCAATCATATTTTTATGCATTTAGCACTGTCAGGCAGGGCTCAGATTTGCCCATCCTGTACTGGTGTTAGTCAGGGTTACAAAGAAAGGGAGGAAAGGCTTCTCTCAGCTCAGGAATTTGTCTAAGGTCCAGCATGTAGTTCCTTCCTCCCTATATTTGTCATCGTCAGTCCCTAGCATCTGCCTAATATCTAACGATGTTTTGCTAGTCTGATTTAAAACAAATTGCGTGTGGCCAGTTTGCACATAGCTGAAATATGGTGCAGTGGAAAGGGGATGCTGGCTCTGTGTTTAAATACTCACTCCACTATATATTATATAATATGTAAATATATTAATATTAAATGTATGACCTCGCGAAAAACATTGTAGTATATTGGACTTCCATTACCTTATAAAAAGAGGACTAGGACAGGTGATCTGTAAAGTGACCAAGTTCTAAATCTGAATTTTAGAACTGACAAGATAGTCATTAGGAAGACATACAAAATGTTGTTCATATGACAGAATCTTCAGAACTTAAATGAATATATTCTGTTAAATTGTGTTTAGGTGCCACAGTAGATAAAGTGCTGGGCTCAGAGTCAGGAAGACCTGAGTTCAAATTCAAGATGAGATACTTACTATCTGTGTGACCCTGAGCAAGTCATTTAATCTATGTCTGCCTCAGTTTCCTCAACTGTTAAATGAAGACAAAAACAACTCCTAATCCCAGGGTTGTTGTAAGGACCACATGAGATAATATCTTATTTCATTATATATTATATTACATTATATGAAGTGACTGTATAATGACCAAGTTCAATAATAGAATTATCTAGAACTGACAAGATAGTCATATAGAGACATACAATTGTATTGACAGAATCTAAACTAATGAATATGATTCTAATGTGTTAGACTCAATAAGATAAAGATGTGGGCAAGTCAGAAGACCTGAGTTGAGAATTCCAGATAGATCATTTATTAGCTGTGTGACTATAGGCAATCCCTATAATCTAATTCTTCTCAGTTTCTATAGAATGTGAATGAGACAAAACATTCTAACCAGTTTGTGACTCATCGAGATATATCTTATTTATATTTATTCATTATATAGATGATATGCTGTCATAAATAGACTCTAACTTAATATATTATATAAAATGCCATCATTTATTGAAACATACAGCTAATAGTTTGTTTTCTCAGAACTTCAAAGACTGGAAGATGAGTATGCTAACTGTGATTTTCTAGACTTTGATAGCTGGTGACATAGGAATCCATGAATCATAGATTTTTCATCTTATGGATGGGAGAAGGGCTAGATCTACTTGTAACTCAGCTTATTTGCTTCAAAGATACTGTTAATGAACTGTCATTCTAACTACTGTGGTGTATATAATGCAATTGTAGGCTAGTGGAGGAAACATAATAGTTTGCTTTGGGCTTCAACTTCTCAGATGTTTCATGTTTTCAGACTAGACTGTGTGATAGGCAAAATTAGCAGAGGAGATATTTAACTTTGGTGGAAGAGGGCAGACTATGTAACTGCCAATTTCAAATCTTCGATGCTAGTGTCAACATGGGAAATCCTGCAACTGAGGACTTGGAGACACATCCTAGCTCAAGCTCCCTGCAGATTAGTGCACAATAGCAAGAGATATGTTAACTACTTGTGGAACCAAACTCACTAATAGATTGCCAAACTGATGCCAGTGAATGCAATTTCTGCAGTAGACTTGATCACTAACTTTGGCATCCTCAAGGAACTTATTTGGTACAACATAATGTTTACTTTATTCATCTAACTATATTAGATTTTGAAATGAAGAATCGTAAGTACATTTTCAGGTGATCACTATATACATTTGCTATCTAGAATTTTTGAAAATAATTTTTTAAATCAAATATTATTTGACTTAAAATGCAGTTACTTAGGCTTGAGGAAATACATATCCATGTAATTATATTGAAATAATATAAAAATAAGAACATAGGCTGGATTTTTTATATTTAGTAAACAGAGTTTAAAAAAAAAAATCTTGCTTGTTTTCAAACATCACCTGAAAATCAATATCTCGGGGGGAAAATATAGGCAAAAGCTTTTTGATTCTTATGGGATTAAACACATCAAAACTATGCAGTAAGGCAAAATAAAAAATCCATTTTTTTTTAAATTTTAAAATTTTAAAATCCATTTTAAAGCCTTCTTTCAATGGGTAACATTATAACTATCTGTACTGTTGTGAAATACTGAAGGGAAAGGTAAATTTTGTCTTCCATGTATTTTATTCGTAAGACAAGGAGCACCTTTGCTAAGGACCACACGTTGCAAGCTCAGTGACATTGTTAGAGATGGCAGGTATTGATCTGAACTTTTTGGCAGTCAGCCAGAAAAAAGAGGGAAAATGTTCAGTCCTTGATAAAATAATTATGGAACCTGGAAGAAGAGGTGGTTCTTGGACTCATAGATCTGTGTATATGAGTACTGTCACATTTCTACTAATAAATAAAGATTAGGTTATTTGAATAAACCATCACCAAGAGGCCTTAACGATAACTAAGGTCTATTTTGGCTGCAAGAATTCAATGAATTTATGATATTTTGGGGGGGAGGATACTCTTTTGTGGCATGATTTCATGGGCATAAGGATTCATAGACATAGAGATGTACCAAAATACATTATTCCCTTAAAACAATCAAATCAACCAAGACACACAGAGCCAAACATTATCATGAATGTTAAGAAACAGATAAAAATAGATCTTAGATATTTGTTTTTTTTATTAGTTTGTTTGTTTATTTGTATCATTCATTTATTTATTTATCTATTCATTTATCTATCCATTCTTCATTTATTTACTTATCTATCTATTTTTGAGAAGCAACATGGTATAGTTGGTAAAGGGCTAGTCAAGGAGTCTGGAGAAAAGAAACAGTACACTATGTGCAGTGTTATTCAGCCATTTCAAAGATCCCATTTGGGGTTTTCTTTGTGAATGTACTGAAGAGATTTGCCATTTCCTTCTAAAGCTCATTTTACAGATGAGGAAACTGAGAAAAACAGGATTAAATGACTTGTGTAGAGTCATACAGTTAGGAAGTGTCTGAAGCCAGATTTGAACTCAGAAAGATGAGTCTTTCTGGCTTCAGACCCAGAATTTTATGCACTATGGTGCCACTTAGGTGCCATACTATATACAATGTGTCTGGACAAGGGTCTGTACACACAGGCAAAAACAAGAATTCCTATCCTCAGGGAGCTTACAATCTCTACTGTGGGGCCATAGAATGTCATGGATGAGCTGATTAGAGAAAGATGTTTAAGAAGATTTAAGGAGAGACAGCTGAGGATGAGGTGGGTACCAGGAAAAAAATATATAATTGTATAAATACATATACCTATATTGGATTTACATATATTTTACCATGTTTAACATATATTGGATTACTTGCCATCTAGAGAAGGGGATGGAGAGAAAGGGAGGCAAATTGGTACACAAGGTTTTGCAAGGGTCAATAGTGAAAATTGTCCTTGCATATGTTTTGAGAATAAAAAGCTTTGAAAGAGAGAGAGAGAGAGAGAGAGAGAGAGAGAGAGAGAGAGAGAGAAATGCTATCCATGAGTAGAAAGGACACCAGGATGAAGGACTATAAGATGTCAAAACATCTCTTTGGAGTCTAATTAAATAAGAAAGAAAATACAAACCTCTCTTCCAGCACTCTTTATGGTAAATGGAAAGAGTGCTGGATTTAGAATTACAGGGTTTGGGTTCAAATGAACTCTCTGATGCTATCTATTAACATTGGGTAAATATTTTTCTCTCTAATGCCTCAGTTTTCTTATCTGCACGATCAGCTCTAAATCTAAATTTCCCAACCAGAGTAAATAGATTCTCTTAGACAATAAAACATAGGGAACATTGTTAGGAGGAGCTTCTTCTTCACTTTATGTTGTTTGATCGCATTTGGAAAAACATCTTGACAAAGACCCAAAGTCTAGTTCTCCTTAAAGAAGGGGCCCTAAAATCTTAATGGCTCTCCACATTTTCCAGATCAACCTATGCCTATGTTTTCACTGCTGTGGAGGAGGATGAGACATCATCCTGTGCAGCAGAATGCAACTGACATGACCTCAGTGTGATATGACTCATTGCGGAAAGACTCTCCGAGTTAATAAAACTAAAAAGAATCAAATTCTCTAGTGCAAAGTTAAAGATTTCTGTGTGTTGGAAGAAGAGATGATATTAATAGTGATGGATAAAAGCTGAAACATTTGAACATGCTAAATATTCCCCAAATTCTCATTTCAGTTTGGTTATGAATAATTTTCCTTAAAGCATTTCAATGATAACAATAACAGAACAGCCACAGAAATGACACAGAATGATAATAAGAATTGGATGGGAGTGAAAAACAGAAGCATGAAGGGGAGAAGGAAATAGAGGAAGATGAAGAGGAGGAGAAGAAGAAAGAAGAAGAAGAAGAAGAAGAAGAAGAAGAAGAAGAAGAAGAAGAAGAAGAAGAAGAAGAAGAAGAAGAAAAAGAAGAAGAAGAAGAAGAAAGAGGAGAAGAAGAAGAAGAAAGAGGAGAAGGAGGAGAAGGAGGAGAAGGAGGAAGAGGAGATGAGAGAAGAGGAAGTGGGAAAAATGGAAAAGGAAGATAACCTGGTCTCCTGAAATCTCAACATCATGAGGTAGAGGAAGAAGAGGAAGAAGTGTTAGGGGGAAAAGGAGGAGAAGAATCAATAAGCATTTATTAAGCCCTCATGATAATAACTCTAACAGCTGTTCAGGTCAAAGCCAAAAATGCCCTCAAAGAACTTATATTTTTGGGAAGACAGCATGTACATAAATTAATATAGAGAAAATGTACTCCAAAATTCAAACAACACATACAAAATATTTAAATTAGATGTAAATTCAATAGTTATTTATTAAATACCTACTGTATGTCAAGCATTGCACTAAATGCTCAAAATCCAAAGAAAGGCACAAGCAGTCCCTGCTGTCATGGAACATGTAGTTGAAATGAAAGAGTGTATATGTGTGTGTGTGTGTGTGTGTGTGTGTGTGTGTGTGTGTGATGGCATGCAAATATCTTGATACAAACAAAATAAATACAGGATGACGAGTCATCTTAGAGGAAAGTACCAAGATTAAGGACTGGGACAAGTGTTTAGCAGAAATTTTAGTTGTTATTCAGTTGTTTTTTGGTCTTGTTGGACTCTTTGTGACCCTGTTTGGAATTTTCTTGACAAAGATACTGAAGTGGTTTTCCATTTCCTTTTCCAACTCATTTTACAAATAAGGAAACTGAGGGTTAAATGACTTGCCCCGAGCCACAGAACTAGTAAATGTCTGAAGTCAAATTTGAACTCAGGGCAATTTTGTTAAAGTCCTTTCCAAAGCATTTCAGAAACTTGGGATAAAAGTTGTTGGTATTGTTGGAAGAAGGAAGTGGGTGGAAAATGTGCCCCAGATTCATCTAGAAAGAATGATGATTCGAGCTATCCAAAAGCAGAATCAATTGCCTCAGGAAGTAGTGTGTTTCCTGCTACTAAACATCTTCATGAGAAGCCTGGATAATCATTTGTAGAGGAGATTGCTTTTTCAGTGGCCACTAAGGTCTCATCAAACTCTGAAAATGTGGTGATTCTGTGACTTTTTCTGCTTGGTAGATTCAAGATCAATTTAGGAGCACTGGATGGAAGATGCCAAAGAGAAATTTTAAACTTGATGTCAGGAAAAGATTCCAACCAATTAAAGTTATTTGAAAGTGAAGGAGGCTGACTGGGTGGATTTGTTTCTCATTGGACATCTTCCATCAAAGTCTAGATAGCCCTATTGGGCATGATGTAGCAGAAGAGATCCCCTTCCCAAGTATTTGTTGGACTGTATTATTGAGTTCCCTTCAAAATCTGAGATTTGGAATTCTCAACAATGATTTAAAGAAACCCCCTACTATTCACAGATATAGCAGAGAATAATTGAACCTAATGACTTATTTTTAACATAGACAGTCAGTATGGTCTAGTGCGGACAAAGGTCCCAGAATAACATAGTCTAGAGAATGTCTAGACCAACCCTCTCATTTTACAGGTAAGAAAGCAAGGTTGACAGGTTGTGAGTTGTCCATGGTCATATATGTAGGAAATAAAATAGACATTGAAACCCAGGTCCTTCGATTACAACTTCAGCACACTTCCCACTGTACCACATTGCTCTTAAGAAACAGAGAATATGTGATCTAATCCTTGTCCTGATATTTATTGGTTCTGTGCTCGAGTAAACTTTTATGGGACTCCTTTTATTTATTTTTTAATCTACAAAGCAAAAAAATTGAACTGAATTATTTCTCCAAAGCTTCTTTTAGTTCTTAACTCTATCATTTAAAATCTGAGTCTTTAAATGCAATTGATTTGAAACAAACCTGATTTTAGTTATAGATGGGCATGGCTACATGATCTTAGTAGCAACGGGGATCAGTACTAGTTGTGAAAGTAGACAGAATGTCCCAGTTGTTTGTTCTGTGGTCACATTCTGTGGTCACATAAAGATCTGGCCTCAAGAAAAGGGTCTGTTCCACTTGCTGTGAAAACAGCTGAACATATTCCAGACTGTTTGGTGAGTTAAGGCAGTAAATTATAGATATGGTTCAACTGAGCTGTTCTCTGGGACTATAATTATATTTCATAGTATTTAGTTCCACCTATTCAGTTTTTCATTTGATAGAGAGGGTTGAGAGACTGACATGAGAACTTTGAGTCTTGTTTTGAAATGTTATTGCTTTGTCACCCAAACCCAAAATCGCATTTGACCAACATATAAAGTCTTATTTTATTGCAAGAATTTAGTTGAGGTATGTCTTAGTTAAACTTCAGTAAGTGTTCATTTCACCCTACTTAACTAAGGTACTTTGAGAAATCCCCTTGAAACCTTCATTATTTAATTATAGAAGTTAGTTGTTGGGGGTTATCCTATCCTCAAATAATAAGAAAGTATGGTTCAGTGGGAAGAGTGTCCAAAGAGATCCGAGACCACTTAATCCAACTCTTTCATTTTTTTGAATAAGAAAACTGAGATTGAAAAAATATAAAGGATTTACCAAGTTCTGAGGCAAGATCTGAATTCAGGTTTTCCTGAGTCCCAGTTTTGTGCTCTCTCCATGGTGCTACCTAGTTGCTTCAGTGTTGACAGAGTTCAATGGAGACATTTATAGATGGGAACATTTTGAAGCTGGAGATAGATGGTTGGACTTGAGATATATTGCTCCCAAACCCTGAGCAGACTGGATTAGTCCTTTTATAAGGGAGTGTCCTTGGGGAATAAGAGTGCTGGAAGTTCAAATTTCCAATAAAACTGTTTATATTTATAGCTATTTACAAGTGGTAGAAAGTCATTATTCAGTCACCTGGTAGAACCAGTATCCCAAGTTCTTTGGTGTAGTTCAATATAATTATCCTCTGGGAAATAACCTAATAAGTAAACTAGTTCTTTTTGTTACTGAGAACCCAGCAAAAGAGGATCCAAAAACATCAGTCAAAGATGTGAAATGTCTTGCAGTTGTGGTTCTTTATTTGCTGGAAAATTCAAGAGGTATATTAGGCATTGGAGAGTCAGAGCATCATTATCAGTGATCTGTGGATTTGGAGAGAAATTTTTCATAAACTGGCAGAGATATACATTGGAAATTTACCAATCATGAGAAACAAGCCACTTAAATTGAAGCAGACCATGTTTCTTTAATAAGATGCTTAAGAAGGACCTTCTAAAGCCAACAATCCTCTGAAGTCCAGTCAGCAAATTTACTTGTGTCCTAGGCAATATGGGACTTTCCTTAATGCCAAAGTGCCCACTGTCTCTCAGACAAATGTGTCATAAGATTTAGTGATATAGGCATTGACCCAACAGTGTCTGGAAGAATTGTTGTTGGCATCCTATGGAAGTTTTATAAAATATTTGGACCTTCTGAAGAATCATAGTGGCAAGAGACTCTAATAATATTAATAATAATATTTATATTGCTCTTTAAGGAAGCAAGGTGCTTTAGGTATATTGTGTCATTTATACGACAATACTGGGAAATAGATGTAAATATACATATATAATAAAATGTATATACCCATTTTGCAAATGAGGAAACTGAAGCAAATAGGGGTTAAGTGACTTGCTCAAGTAGCACAGCAAGTAAGTGCTTGAAGTTGAAAAAATGGAATGGTATGTGATCTTGAGAAACTTACCTTCTACAAGAGAGATAGACAGAAAGACACACATACACGCATATATGTACATACACATATATGTAGATAGATAAATAAAGATGTAGGTAGATATAGAAAGATATAGACATGGTTATAGATTTAGATAGAAAGAATGTATATATATATATATGTGTGTGTATAATATTGTGTTTTTGTATACATATATTCAGATATAAAATATGCATAAGATAAATGCAAAGTAATTTGGGATGGCATTCTAATAACATTTGGGATCTCATTTAGGAGGTGGCTGAAATAAGCATTAACGGAATCCCCAAGATGAAGGAGTGATGAGATTGAAAAGTATGTTAAAGTTCAGTAAAGTTCAGGAGGAATGGTGTCTGATTGTACTTTCAGATGTCCATTAGGAGAATTTGTTTTTGATCGTAAAGATAATAGGGAGCCCCAGAAATTGATTGAGTTGAGGAGTATATCAATTTGGTAGCTCTTCAGGGGATACAAAGATCAGCAAATAGACCAGAATGGCTAATTATCAAGTTTTTCCCCACTCCTACTCTATCCTTTGCATTTATTATAGAGTCTGGCAAATAGTAAATGTATAATAAATATTTATTGAATTGTCTCTAGTTTTATAAGACCCATAAGAGGATCGAATGCCTTATGACTAATTGCTAAGGCAATATTAAAAACTAATGATTTGGGGTGCCATGTATATCAGGAAGAAGAAGAGGTAGCTTGTGACTGGTCTCCTTTTTGACTTTTTAATATGTTTTCTGCCAGGCCATCTCTACTCCCACAAAATGAGTTAGGGGCTTTTCCTTCCCACCTCTAGTAGAGATCCAGCCAGCCAGGCTTGTGTTAAAATCTTGGGCTGCTTTCCTTCCTTTACCAATGACCTTGTGATGAAGACTCTGGAAGGTCTTGGAGTGCTGGCAAAATGCAATAATGGCTATTGGAGAGTTGTGGAGACAGCAGGAGTGGGAACGAACTGATAATATTGAAAGAGTTCTCATTAGAGAGAAATCAAGGGCACTGAGAAGAAGATCTCATTTGGTGTTGGACCAGATTGTTCAGTGGAGGTGAAATGTATAATGGCTAATTAGCAGCCTTGCAAAGAAATTATTTGCAGTCATTAGCTTCCCAACTGATTGTGATAGTAATGATGAGTTATTGCATTTTCTAATCCTTCCATGCTGGATTGCTTAGTATTCTCTTTTCTGTGTGGGAATTAACTTCCTGTTCTATACCTTATTCATGTTAGGATATTGGATGCCTTTTTACTCCCCCTTCCTTGCTGGGTTATGAGCCTATAACTATTTCTATAATTAGCAATTCTAGAAATAGCAACTTTCTTTATGAATACAAGGTAGATATGTTGTGGTAGAATGAGGCAATAGGGAGCCCAGTTTTCATATTAAGAAGACAGTGAACTCTTATGCAAAGATTCTGGATCAATCCTTTATGGCAATCAATTAACCAAAATGTATTTATTAAGCACCTGCTGTTTGTTGGATGTTGTGGGGGGTAAGAACACAAATTCAAAGAATTAAATAATTCTGACTCATTATGGTTTCAGTTCTAAAGGTAGAGATAGGACAAGCCCCATGGCAACATCCAATTGTTATAGAGCTAGGTGATCAGGATCATGGAGGAGAGGGCTGTTGTTGGAATCACAGGAGATACTACTGACAAAACACTTCGCACTGTGCCTGACACATATTAGGTGCTATATTATGGTTACTGTTGTTATTCTTGTTATTATTGTGCCAGAAAACTGGGAAGATAGGAGGGAGCCAGGTTATGAGGAGCTTTAAATATCAAAAAATTATAAGCTCCTATAATCCCATTGTCCATAGATTCATTGTTTAGAAACTAGTTTGAATTTAAATATTTTAAATAAATATTTAAATTTAAAGTAAAATTTAAAAAGAAACAAATCTTTAAAAGAATGATGAGTGTACATTGTTGATTAACTGAATTATTAAAGCACCATCTAAAGAATTTGAGGGCTACACATAGAACTTTTAAAATAGTGACATTCTTTAAATTCTGACCAATGACATTGTAGTAGGAGGCTAAACTATACAGGAGGAGGTCAGAAGGAACCAACTTGCTAGTTTGGGCCTGAGGTTGACTTTCTAAGACCATACCCTGAATTCTGCCTCATTAAAGACTCTTCATAAGCAATTGAGAGGCTAACGGTTGCAGTTGAAGAAAACTTTTTTTTCTCCAAATAAGATTTGTTTAAACACAAACAGGACAATAGCACAAATACTTCAAATATTCTCTTTCTGGCTACTATTTACAATCTGGCCTCTTAGTGCATGTCTAAGGATGGAGCTGGGTGACCTTCTAGGAAGCTCATCCAAACGATGACTTGATTTCTGGATTCAGCCAGATATCTATATATTTCTTTCTATTTCCATATCTATACCCATATATATGTATATAATACACACATGTGATAGATAACATATATTATAAAATAAACTATATGGCACAGTTATACATATTATATAACATGTAAGACATAGATGTATAATATCTTTGTATATATGAATATATGTATATGTGTATACACACACACTCTCATGGGTAGATAGATATTTCCCAATCACATGGGACTAATTTTCAATTCCCCATGTCCACATGGTTCTCTAGCTGAGATATTTTTTATCTGATATCTTTATATAAATTTTTATCTATATCTTTATGTAAGTTTTTATATACTAAAAAAAACCCCAGGCTTTCAAAACTGATTTTCATTCCTTTGAAAGCCCTTTTCTATAAAGAACCCTTGAGCAGTGATGACTCAGTTCTTCCAACAGCCATTGAAGGAAAATTTAAGAACAGAATTCAAGGCTATCATTGTAAGTTTTCAGAGAACTCTTTGAATATTGTCTTTTGAGAATTTTTCTAATGTCTGGGATATCAATTGTATCTCTGGTTTCATTCTTTGGTGTAAGAAGACTCTATAAAACAGCATATTAGATGGGCAAATGGAACTATTTTTGAATTTTAAGAAAAATCCATGGGCTGAAGCATAGTTTTTTGTTTGTTTGTTTTTGCCGAGGCAATTGGGGTTAAGTGACTTGCCCAGAGTCACACAGCTAGGAAATGTTAAGTGTCTGAGACTAGATTTGAACTCAGGTCCTCCTGTCTTCAGGGCTGGTGATCTATCCACTGCTCCATCTAGCTATCCCTGAAGCATAGTTTTTGAGTTTGGAGTATCTTAGAAATCCTCTAATCCTCGGTTTCTTAAACTGTAGTTTTTGACCTCATATAAGGTCTTGTACTGAATATGGGGGCTGTGAAATTATGATTTATTTTCAGTAAATGTTTGATTTATATGCTTATTTTACATAACTTTATACCTAGGGTCATGTAAAAATTTCTTGGATGAGAAAAAGTCATGAGTGGAAAAAGTTTAAGAAGCTCTGCTCCAGCTTAAATTCATTATTTCAAAATGAAAAAAAAAAATTGAGATCTAGCGCAATCTACCTTGGTAGATGAAGTTTCCTTACCCAATAGTTCACAATATCAGGAAATTATAAGCTGTTTCTTCCTCCTCCTCCTCTTCCTCTTCTTTTTCCTTCTCCCCCTCTTCTCTTCCTCCTCCTTATACACTTTCTCTTCCTTCACTTCCTCCTGCTCCATCCTTTCTCCTTTCTCTTTCATCTTCTTCTTTTCATGCTGACTCTCCCTTTAGAGTACAAGCTCTTTGAGAGCAAAGGCTATTCCATATTTTTCTTTCTTTGTCTGTTCTATAGTAGATACTTAATATTCATGAATTCATGAATGAATGAATGATCATCTTAAAATTGAATAGTGTAGAGGAAAGAATCTTTTTTTCCCTTCCCCAAAATTTTTATATTCAGTATTTTATCTGGGTCAAGTATAGGTCTGCAGTTTTCAAATCTGTTAATCAACAAACAATTTGATCATTTATTTTAGAATTGAAAGGAACCTTAAAGTCCAATGCCTCACTTTATAAATGGGGTTAAGTGACTAGATCTGGATCACACATGGGATTTAAATTCAGTGACCTTTTCTGTAATACAGTGTCCTTCATTCAAAAGACCAAAATGATATGGCTTATTAGTAAGAATTAGTAAGAAGAAAGAATCCCAACCACAAATGACAAGGGTACTCACTTTTGTATATTTAATCATTTGATTATGTGCCAGGCTAGTATTAGTACTGGGAATATAAAGAAAGACCAAAGTATCCCATTGCCTTCAAGGAGTTTATATTCAAAAGAACAGGTCATCAGATAAATAACTAGGTCCTCATGAGATACACACAGATGGATTTTACAAAGTTGGAAACCAACAAAAGTTTATTGAGTGCATTCAATATTAGAGACACCTTAAGAAATAGGATCATTTCTCTCTCCTTTGTGATCCTTGGAGGATTAGCACCATAAGTGTGAGCTTGTTTATGGACATCATTAAGCAAGTTAATTGCTAATAGGTTTGTGTATTAGTAACAATCTCATTAAAATTGCAAATAAAATCCCAGATTTTCAATATTTACTGATTTATAAAATAAAGATGCTATTTGGAATTCACAAAATCCCAAATTCTTTAAAAAGAACACTTAGTCATAAAAGGTGACCCTCTCAAACACTAGAAAGATAAATGCCAAGCTTTCTAATCCATCTATAAAAATAATTCATGGAATTCTTTAGTTTTTTCAATTGGACTTTCCTCTAATATTTCATCAAAAGTTTTAATATTGTCTGAACTATTTTATGCATATAGGGAGTCTGCCCAAATGCTGAATCTACATTTTAAGGAAAATATTAATTACTCATTCACACAATGTTAGAGCTGGAAGAGACTGCAGAGATCATTTCAGTCCAACCCCCTCATTAGTCAAAGAAAAATGTCACTAAATGCAGACATATCTATATATCTATATATACATTCATATATGTACCTCTTTATATATATATATATGTATGTATGTATATATATACATACATATATATATAATAGGTATCATGCTGTGTGGTTTTTTTTTCCTCTGTGAATTGAAGGTTCTCAACTAAAGTTTTTTCTTATTTCATGGGGGCTTGAAGGTGATCTCAAAGTCAAATTGAAGCTCTGTCATGTTCCTGTTGGCTGTAAGACTTTAAATATGGAACATAGGGAGAAGCAGTGGATAGAGCACCTGCCCTGAAGTCAGGAGGATCTGAGTTCAAATATGACCTCAAATAATTAACATTTCTGAGCTGTGTGACCCTGGACAAGTCATTTAACTCTAATTGCCTTACGATAGATAGATGATAGATATTATAGATAAGACAGAAAGATAGATATAAATTAATAAATAAAAATATGGAATGTACCTGTCACATGAGGATTAGCCTGACCAAGTTCAGACTTTAGTCTCATAGCATTAACTTTCTGGAGATGAGTGTTTAGAGCACTAGAAATGGATTGATGAAGATTGGGATTCAAGAGACCTTGAAGGCCATGATTTTATAGATGAGAAAATTAGGTCACAGAAAGATTGTGATTTGCACATAATTGCACCCTTAGAAGGTGTCTGAGGAAAAATTTAAACTCTGGTCTTTCTGATGGTAGGTCAGATGTCCTATCCATTTATAATACATGGGCCTTAACTCTCTTATTTGAAAGTGAATGACACTGAAGAACAGACAGCTTATAACTTGACCAGGGTCACACAATTAGGAAGTGGCAAAGCTTGATCTGAACTCTGGGTGTGGGATTCTAAATCTGACATTTAGTCCTTATACCTCCCTGACTCCCTCTCAATTAAAGCATAGTGCAGGAGGGAATCACCAAATTAGTAAAAAGGTGTCTTTTATTTTTCCTCTTTTTACCCTTTATACCACAGCCTAGATCCCAATTGATATGAATAATGAATTCCTTAAAGTGGTCATATTATTAGAATTCCCATTTCATATTTTGATTGGGTTGGGCCAAATGACCATATTGTATATACTTTTATAATAATAATTTGAACACATGCACCACTTTAGGGCATTGATTATTTGGATTAATCATTTAAAGCACAATGCTTTGTATATAGGTTTGTCATTGTTGCTGTTGATATTTCAGTAATATCCAACTTTCTGTGATTCCCTTTTAGGGTTTTCTTGGTAAAGATACTGGAGTGGTTTGCCATTCCTTCTCCAGTTCATTTTTACAGATGGGGAAACTGAGGCAAACAGGATTAAGTGACTTGCCTAGGGTCATACAGCTAGTAAGTATCTGAAATCAGATTTGAATTTAGAAAGATGAGTTTTCTGACTTTAAGGTTGGCACGCTATACATTGCACTCTCTAAGTCTAGAGAGAGTCTAAGTCTAGACTAGACTAAGTCTAGAAGTCTAGAAGAACTATTTGTTGTATTGAGGAAAGTAGGGAGAGTGTTGGGTATGAAGTGGGAAAACTTAAGTTCAAATCCAGTTTTAAACACTGGTGTAAACCTGAGCAAGTAACTCAACCTGTCACAGCCTCAGTTTCCTTATCTGTAAGATGGGAATTTAATAGCACCTACCTCAGAAAGTTGCTATGAGGATCATAAGAGATTCTCTCTCTCTCTCTCTCTCTCTCTCTCTCTCTCTCTCTCTCTCTCTCTCTCTCTGTCTCTGTGTGTTTGTCTATCTATCTAGTTATCTAATCTTTGAAACCCTTAATATGTTGTATGTTGTTCTTCTTGTTGACTTGTCCAGGGTAAAACAGCAAGTAAGTGTCTGAGGCTAGATTTGAACTAAGGAAGATGAATTTTCCTGATTTCAGGTTCATTAGGTCCACTGTATCATCTAGCTGCCCCATTATTATTGTTATTATTATTATTATTATTACTGTATTGGCTCTATGATATTTCAGATTTTTGGTTTTTTTGAATATACTAAAGGAGATATTATTCATTGATTGGAAAAGTAAATGGAAAAAATCTGCCCATTATCTATACTTTGACATTCAGTTGAATGGTGAGCTTATTGAGTTAGTACATTAGTATATATTAGTATATATCTAGATAAAACACTACAAACAGGTAACGAATTGGGCTCAGAACTGACTAAGAAGATAGACTAGAATGCACTTGGAAAAATATGCGTTACTTTTACCAATCCCCAAATGCTTTCTCCAGAGGTATTATGTGTTGGAATGCCTCTCTCCAAAGAATGAAAGTTATAGATGCTAAGTATAATGGAGAAATGCATTGTAAGTACAAGTAGACTGCATTGTTAAAGAGACATAGATAGAACATTTATAAAGCACTTATATGTCAGGAATTGTGCTAAATGCAGGCAATATAAACACAAACAAGATAGTAAACACAGTCTTTTCCCTCAAGGTAACACATAAAAGGAAGCTGGGAAGATTTGGGGAAGGGCAAGGGGGAAGGAAAGGAAGAATGGGAAAGTGTGAAGAGAAGTGAGCATAATGCCCTGGACTTTTTCATGAAATGGTAGTCCCAGGCAGAAAATCACCATTAGAGAAAGATCCAAGGGGCAGCTAGATAGCACAGCTGATAGAACCAGGAGGCCTTGAGTTCAAATCTCTCTTCAGACACTTGATTTTTATTTGATATTTATTAGGTGCTTGACTTTAGCCAAGTCATTTAATCCTGATACTTAAACCCCATCTCCCAAAAAAATCTATGAAAGAACATAGTTAATAAGAATCCTGGGATTTACTGTGGATTCTAATTGGAGATCAATGATGGCAAGCATCCATAGAAAAAGTGCAAGTTTTTAAATACTTAGAGGGTTTTAAATACTTAGAATCTAATTAAAGATCTAGATTACATTAATATGTATTTTTTGGTGGAATGTTGAGCTGTTTCCTTTTGTTTTTTGACTGATCAGATTAACAGTAAGTCAATGAAATGCAAACCCTGATGGATAAGATGATAATGACTAACTGATACTTTTAACTCTGTATGAGTTTTTCATTGTGGAAACTTTCTCTGCCAAGGCACATTGCCACCCATCCACCTCTGCTCATTCTGTGAGATTCTTTTTCTTATCTCATTCATGTCCTCCCATAAATCCTTCCTGGATAATTTTCTCAATAGTCTATGGCCTTCCTCTTCCCACTCCCTTCCTCCCCCACCCATATTTTATACATAACAGCACTAGAGTTGTCTATCTTTCCTCCCTCACTGTCTCTATAGGATTGACCTACCTCCATTCTGGCAGTATGTAACTGATGATTTTTTAAACTATTACTTCATGAATGCAAATGATCATTGGGAATGTTTCAGCCTACTCACTCCCACTAGGTGCCTATTCTTTGGCTTTTGGACCACGTGCAATTTCGTTTCTTTTGAGATCATGATGCTACATGAGTCACAGATAAATTTTGGCAGGAACAATATTCTCAAGCGTTACAGGAATAATATTAATCTAAAGGTGGAATGTGTGCATAAATGTGTCAGTGTTCTTGTGTGTATGTGAGGGGCTAGCTTGATATTGCTGAAAGTATTGCATTATTCTCATGATTAATTCTATACCTGGCTTCTTGTCCATTTATAAAGCTTGGCCAAGATGCAAGAATCAAAGGACTTGAATAGAGTGGGGAGGGAAATGAGAGATCATTTAGTCAAGCAATCAAACAATGAACAAGCATTGATTAGACATCAACTATGTTCTGGGTATTCTGCTAGGAATTGGAAAAATAAATATAATGAATTAAATAATTCTACTCACAAGGTTCCCCTTCTGATGGGGAAATAAAAAAATACATGTGTGCATGCACATATGTATGTGTATATTGATGTGTATTTTACATATGCTGTGATTTTATTATATATATAAACAAATATAAAAATACAGAAATATACACATATACATCTTTATATAAAGATATATGTATGTTCTATATATAAAACATATATATTATATACATATAACATATAAATACCTACAAATAAGTACATATATTTATATACATACGTACATACAATACAGATTTGTATACACACACACCCATGCACACATATGTTTTCATATATATGTGTACACACATATATTTTTACATATATATATATACACACACACAGAGGTTGCAATTTCAGATCTTTGATTCTAAGCTCAGTGTTAACCACCAGCAAAAGTAGTATAAAAAAATCCATCTTTGACTTGGACTTTTCACAAGCTCTCCCCTATTACACAATTCACATTTGTATCTCTTTGGAGTCAGTGGATCTGAATTCGAATTCCAAATTAGCTACTTATTATCTATACAGTCTCAGTGAAGTCATTTAATCTGTTAGTCTTTTTTCATAAAATGAGGGGGTTGGCCTAGATGACCTTCAAGGTCTCTTTCAGCTGTATATTTATGAATCTGTCATTTGTTGAACATTTTAATTAAGATTCTATTGAGATGATTCTATGATTTATTGGATTTTTTTAATGCTTTGGTATCAATATTCAGAGGATATTGAACAAATAGTAATGACACTGATATTGACAATACCACTAATGTTTCTATCACTTTATAAAAATGTCATAAATCTTAGTAAAAGGCACTTTATATTACATTTTTAAAAATATTCATATAAATGACTTAATCCTTAAGTTCATTTGGTCTCAAACAAAATACCTGAGAATCAAACCTAATTAAAGCATATGGCCCATTATAGAACAGTTTCTATTTTTTCTCTTTTCATTTCTTAAGGTTCATGTTAATTAAAGATATGGGACCTTTTCTAAAGGTTTTCTAAAGTTTTCTAAAAACTCTGTGGCCAATTTAACATTATTCAATTCAGAGCACCTTTATTTAGTTCTTGCTCTATAAATGTCTTTACCTTTACTGTAAAAACAGAGAGGATGTCAACAATTTCACACTTTCATTGTAGCAGAAATAAAGAAACATAACCTATTCAATGGAAGTAGGAGGTGATTCTTTGAATAAAACTTTTCAACTCAAATGAAAGCAAAGCAATATATATGTCTCAATTTTCTGCTTGCAGGTCTAAGATCTGAAAGCCAAGTTTTTCTATTATTGTGTTTCCCATTCAATTCAACTACTTTGTATTGTGTTAGATATTAGGAAAGATAAAGAGTTTAGATATGACATAATGTTTGCTTTAATATAAAATTTGTAGTCTAGAAGGAAGGGGCAATGCATGAACAAAGGGAAAAATATAAAATTATATGTACTAAGTTCCTTGGTTTGGGCCTTAGTGAAGAAAAATTATGGTAAGGAATCTTACTCTACCAAAGCATATTGGTAAATATCCTGCAACTTAAATTTAGAAAGCTGCCTGGGTAGAGAGTAAAGGGCAGTCCAGAAGGGGAAACAATTCAGTTGGGTAATGTTGTTTTTACCCTGTTAAATTTAATTTAATTTTTAAATTTTATATATATATACATTTTAAATTATATATATATATATATATATATATATGATTTAATTTAATTTAATTTAAATTTAAAGCTAAAACAAACAAATGAATACCTAAGAGATGCCATTGTGGATAGACTATTGAGTATGGAATCAGGAAGACCCATCTTCCTGAGTTCAAATCCAGCCTCACCACATTTGCTTATTGTATGAGCCTGGGCAAGCAAACCCTGTTTATTTCAGTTTTCTCATCTATAAAATGAGCTGGAGAAGGAAACGGCAAACTCCGGTGTCTTTGCCAAGAAAACCCCAAATGGGGTCATGACTGAATGAAAACAAACAAACCAAGCTATATGTAATGGATTCATGATTCAATATATAATCTTCTTTTCTGACTTCCTTTGTCCTGAACTATATACTGATTCTGGAGGACAAGTGGGACTGATGACTTTGCACAGTCCTGCCTCACAAATCTAATTCATTAGCAAGTTAAGACATCATCCTCCTGATGTCATAGGTCCTCTTTAAACAGAAAGATGAACCACAAAAGTGTGTGTGTTTGTAATTTGTTTTGTAGTTCTACATATGCATATTTTCATGTTTATTGATAGTTATGGTTCACAATTTTAAAAATTAAAACAAAATTTTTTAAATTTGCAAAATATTTTTTTAAAAAGCAAGTAACTTAAATCATTGAAAAATTAAGTATCCTGCTCAAGGTCACACAGCCAGTAATATGCCAGAGAGAAGATGTGAATTTAGATTTTCTTGACTTAGGGCTTCACTAGATCATCATTCTTCTAATGATAATACATTGGTGAGACATAAATAATATACCAAATTAGATCGTAGGAGTGCTTCATGAAGGAAGAGACATTTGAATTGGGTTCTAACAAATGATCTGGAATGGAAGAGGCCGAGAACATCCAAGGGCTGATGAATGGCAAAAGATAAAAAAGGAAGAAAGCACAGGTTGTTTTGAGGGAGTCATGAGTTTGGCTGGAGTGAAGAGTCTAAGGAGAAATTAGTATGAGAAAAATATAGATATGGAGAGTATTCCCTTAATACAGTCAAGCAGATCAGTTTCATTTTTCTTCTATAGGAAATTGGGAACCACTGGAGAATTTTAGCAGAAGATGACATCTAAAAGAGTGTAATGATGTTTTCTTCTGCTAGTGCCTTCTTGTCCTTACTTGCTGATTGATCCAACTTCTAGATGCAAGGCACTTTAATACATAAGTACTGGACTAAGGTTCTATATAAATATTAACCCATATATCATCCTTAAATTTGAAGACTGGTTTAAGGAAGTTAAGTGTTAAACTAGGTGAGAGATTTAATGATATCATCATCATAATAATTAGCATTCATATGTCATTTTTAAGATTTACAAAATTCTCCACAAAATCTCATTTTTTTACACAATAACCTTTGGAGATAGATATAAAACAGAAAACTTGCCCATGATCCCATAGCTAGTAAGTGTGTGAGCATTTGAACTCAACTCTTGCATGGTCAGCTCTCGCCACTGCAGCATCCATCTGTCTTATAATTATTTGATATCTTTATTTATTTGGATATTTGCTACACTTTATTTATTATATATTGTTACATATGCAAAACACTATAATATCATAGGTGATATTTAATTATATTGTTATATATAATACCTAAAATAATACTATATATATTATATATAAGTATATAATTTCTACATTACTATGCTTTATTTATTTTGATATTTGCTATGCTTTATTATGTATTGTTTTATATATAATACACAATATTTATTATATATTGCTATCTATAGTATATAATAAACTATCATAGATAATTATATAGTATACAGATGTAAATATCCCTTGTTCATACTCCAAAGAACTATGGTTATATAGCTACAGGTGCAGATGGGTGAACCTTTGGGTTCTGAGAGTATACCCTAGCATAATATTAAATCAGCAGGCCCTAATCCCATGTAGTTCTATGGTAAACTTGCAGGATCAGCCAAGGGATAAACTGAAACTCTTTTTTCTTCCTTTTCTCCCTCCCTCCTATTATAATGTTCAAAGATATCAAAACATAGATTTGAGAATAGATGAAGAAAATAATACCTTATTTGTTTGGCAATGAAAATATTAAAAGGGCCAATGCAAGATTAAGAAGAAAAAAGTTAAAAATGGCAAATAGCTTATATCATCCATATATGGAACTAAGGTTTCTCCAGTGCATCAGAAAGGACTCAAGTCTCTATACTTTTTTTAAATAATCCTGCATTTTGGTTGCAGGTGTTGACACTAGTACAATCATTGGTGGGCCAGAGACTTTCTAGGTCTCAAGGAAAACAATCCCAAATGAAAATGCCTTATAGTGGGGTGTCCAGTTGAGAAGTCATGTTCCTTAATCTTGCTGTGGGCTGAGGAGGTAGCCTAATTAACCCCAGATATCATCCCCATACATCTAATTTCAGATTTATCAGTTTTGTGTATAAACTTTCCTTTTTTTCTGGCATGACCTGAAATTATCCACTTAGGAAGCATTTGCTTGTATTGATAGGAAAAATGGATGAGAAAATTTGATCATCGACCTTGTCCCTAATAATTTATGCTTCTGACCCCTCCACTTCAGAAGGTAAGGGTAGATAGCTGTCTTAGAGAGGTAAAGAGGGACATTAGGCAGGACTTGTTAAAAGATTAATGGATGCTACATATAGAGAGTTTTGCTTAAGCTATATTCTTTAGAGGAGGATTGTTTATTGGATTATAATTATTTGTATAATTCTTTATGGTGTGCAGAATAACTAATATATGATGTTTCACTTGATCTTTACAATAATCCTGAAAAGTACTTGCTTAGATTTTTCTCATTTAAAAAAAATGATAAAACTGAGGCACGGAGAGGTTAAGTGACTTTTGAAGGGTCACACAGCTATTAAATATCTAGTCTGCATTCAATCTCGTGTATTCCTGACCCCAAATCTGTCACTCTAGCTTCTTCTAATAGAATGCATTAAGAAAGAAAGGAAGGAAGGAAGAAAAGAAAGAAAGAAGGAAAAAGAAAGAAAGGAAGGAAGGAAGGAAGAAAAGAAAGAAAGGAAGGAAGGAAGGAAGAAGAAAAGGGAGGAAGGAAGGAAGGAAGGAAGAAGAAAAGAAAGAAAGAAGGAAAGAAAAAGAAAGGAAGGAAGGAAGGAAGAAAAAGAAAGAAAAGAAATAAAGAGAAAAAAAATTATTCCATTAGCTCAGGGGGATAGTAATGGAGACTTATGCTAAAATGGTAGTAAGGGGAATAGAGAAGGGGAGACAGATGTGGGAGATAATCAGGAGGTAGAATCAATAATATTTTAAATAGAATTGTTATAATCTATAAGGAAGAGGGAAAAAGCAAAGACAACATGTGGTTTTAGAATTGGAAAACTTGGCTAATGGTGATGGATGGTACCAATAGTGTTAGAAGGAGGAACAGAATTTTTAGGGGAAATGATAACAGGCATATATGATAAATTCGTGTAGAGCATCCATTTGGAGACACCCTGCAAGCATTTGGAGATGAAGATGTCAGGATCAGAAGAGAGGTTGGGGGTAGAAATGTAGATCTGGGAGAGGGAGAGAGAGAGAGAGAGAGAGAGAGAGAGAGAGAAAGGAAAGGAGGGAGGGAGGGAGGGAAGGAGAAAAGGAGGAAGAGGGAAAGGGGAAGAAAGGGAGGGAGGAAGGGGAAGATGAAGAAGATAATGACCAAAAAAAGAATCTTGGTTTACTACTTACCTTATGGCAACAACAAGAAAGTGTATTGTCAGTGTAGGAGACAGAGAAGGACAACCAGGTTGTAGAAGCAGGAGAGTGAAATATTTCTGAATTTATCTTTAACTCTGCTACTCACTTGCTGTGTGACCTTGGTCAAGTCACACAGCCTCTTTAAAGTTTCCTTTTCCTCATCTATAAAACGAGGGCTGTTGGACTAGATGGGTTTCTAAGGTCCTTTCAAACTCTAAATCCTATAATCCTATAATCCTATGATCCTAAAGCCAGGGAGAAGAGACTAACCAGAAGGAGGGAGTGATCTGCAATGTCTGCTACCCGAGGTCAAGGAGGATTAGGGCTGGAAAAGGGCCACTGGCTTCAGTGCGGAAGGAAGAGATCCTCGGTAACCTTTGAGAGAATGGTGGGGGCAGTTGCCGGGTTTCAAGGTGCTGTAACCTGGAGGTTTCAGGAAAGACAGATCCCTTATGAAATGAAATGAAATGGTAGGAACGGTGTTTCTCAAGTACATAACCATGCAAATTATTTGCCTGTTCTTTTGCATTAGCAAAACAACAAAGCAATGACTTCCTCCCACTCACTTAATTTTTGGCAGTTAGGATAAGAGGATTTTCTCTCCTGCTTTGCTTGTGACAGGCTGTCATAGTGCTGCACAGAGAAGGGAAAAAAATGATCTGGAATTTGCTCTAGCAAGAGGAAGGATTTTTCTCATTATTTGCAGATCGTTTTTTGGATTCATGATCATTTGACCTTGAGAACCAGGAGATGCTTCTGGCTATTTGCTGGATCCTGATTTTCCCAGCGAGAGAGTCTTGTCATCTCCACGCAGCCTCTGCCCTCCGATCAGCTGGGCAGTGCCACTTTACAGGTCCTTGCTTCAGTAGATCTCTCAGTGGGGTTAGGCTCAAGTAAAGTAGCTTAAATAGCAAGTTATATTTATCAGCAGTAAGCAGCAGTCTCAGGGAGGGTTCTACTCAGTCACCAAATAAAGCTCTAAGTTTGTTGCTCCAATTGCAGTCATGTCTTTCAATAGAACTGCTCTGATTTATATTTTTATTTCCATTATTACCACCAGTGGCTAGGCTTCTCCAGCAAATTTTAATGCGACCAATAGAAAATGATCAAAGAGGTCTTGTCTAATTGGAGAGGCTTCTCAATATTTATTGAAGAAAATAGGGATAACTACCTCCTCCCCCCTCAAAAAAAAAATCATTGAATTGATTGACTCTCCCTAGAGAGGAGTGGTCTGGTCTCTGGAGGTCTACTCTGTAAGATGTTGTTCCAGATGGAAAGAGTAGGGCAATGGGGTAATCACCAGAAAATGTGCTCCAACAGGGTCCTAGAAATTGTGATGGGGTACATACAAATGTGTGTGACTGGGGCAGGAGAGGAAGAAGGAAAAACTAGGATTGTGCAAATAAGATAATGTCTTTGATTGTCCCAGACGTTGAACATCACACTTTCATGCTACTGCATTTTGAGTCAACAAAATTTTAAAATCAAATAAAATAACATATGCAAGACTTTTTGTATATTAGTTTTGATAATTGCCTTCTATATGTTAGGTACACAGGAGATAAAATGTCATTCAGTCAGCAGAAAATTACTAAATACTTACTATGTGGCAGTCACTTTACTGAGCACTGAGAATACAAAGAAAGCAAAAAAACCAAACCAGAACAAAACAAAAAACAGTCTTGTCTCCCAAGGATCTCCTAGTCAGATGGGAGAGGCGACATGCAAACAATTATATACAAAGAAGATAAAGACAGAATAGTTTGAAAATAGGGAAGGTGCTATCATTGAACAGATCAGGAAGGGCTTCCTGTGGAAGATGGGTTTTTAGCTGGGACTTTAAAGAAGCCAGGGAACATAGGAAATAGAGAATTCCAAGCATGGGAGAAAGTCAGTGAAGAGGACAGATGCTGGGAAATAAAGTGTCTTGTTCAATAGATGTACAACCTCACCTCCTTCCCAGACTTAAGGTATAAAATATATATGGCATATAATAAGCTAACTCTTTTAGCTTAAGGATTATACAGTGCAATGGTGATACTGGCTGTTTTACAGAGGACAATTCTTGACCTCAGATAAATTAGCTTATTACATAGCACTATAAAGTTGAAAAGGACTAGGGATATGTCTGTCCATAATGGACATTTACCCATGTGCCTCATTGCCTTTCTCCTTTCATCTGGAATAGCACCTTTCTGATGACCTACCTCTCTGGGGAGAGTCAATGAACTCATTTTTGGTGTTTCAAAATCTCCCCCTCCTTCACTCCCTTCACATTTCCTTCCTTCCTTCCTTCCTTCCTTCCTTCCTTCCTTCCTTTCTTCTTTCCTGTCTCTCTGAAGAACAGTACTATTTTCCTCTTCACTTTATTGAAAAGGGAGGCTTCTCCTTCACAGGTTTAATTTCACCATTCATTTTCCCTATTGACCCTTTCTCTCAGGTATAGAAAAAAGCAGTATTTTTTTCCTGGTTATGCTAGGATTTGGGAAATATTATGGTAGGTTCATTTTATTTTACCCCCTTTAAAGGAATGCATAGATGCCATGTGTCTTCAGGATTACTTCTAAAATAATTCTATTTTCAAATTATAAAAGTCATTTTATAGATTTATGCATTTATATCAATCCAGAAATTTCCCTGAACACTTCATTAAATACTTCCTTTAAGCATAATAATAAGGTCATAAGTCCAAAGCTACAAGAGATCTTAAGCTTAATGTCCAACCTTCTCAGATGAGAAAACTAAGACCCAGAGACATGTGACTTCAGTGGAGTCCAGCTTGTCAAGTATATTACTGTTAATTGCCTTAAAAGAACTTACCATGGTATCTGGTACATAATAAGCACTTAAGAAATGTTTATTGATTGAAGAATCTAGATTTGGGTGTGGATGTATGGAAGCAGATATATTTGTGGATACAAATACATATGGAGAAATGCAAGAATGGCAACAATTTTGCATATATATGTATGTATATATTTATGGGCAACAATAAATATGTGTATATATATATATATATATAGTGTTTGCATATACACATGCATAGATGCATATATATGTATATAAATAGTGGCATACATACATATAAATATATACCAAAAATATAGCAGGGAGTTGATACAATGGATAGATTTCCAGGCCTGAATTTAGGAAGATCTGAATTCAAATATAGCCTCTGGCATTTACTAGTTTTGTGACCCTGGGCAAGACACCTAACTCTGTTTGCCTCAGTTTCCCCATCTGTAAAATGAGCTGGAGAAGAAAACCTCAAATTGTGCCACAAAAAGTTGGGCATGACATGACAAACATATTTAATATATGTAAATATAAATATTTTTGTTTTCATTTAAATTGTATATTTAATCAAATATTTATAAATATATTTATGTAAGTATATTTATCCATATAAATACATATAGATGTATTTATGTAGATAAATACACAAATGTGTAAATATGTATATAAATACATAACTTTGTGTGTGTGTGTGTGTATATATATATATATATATACACACACATATATATATATATATATATATATATATATATACATATATCTGTATCTATCTTTTTATCTGTCTCTTTGTAACTCTTTGAAGATAGGGACTATTTTTCTTGTTGTTTGTCTATATATCAAACTGTATAGCAGAGTGCCTGGTACAAGACATGTTTATTGCCTGTCTACTTTTGCGCAGATAAGAATTTGGGCACAAAGTTTTAAAGAGAGAAGGTGATGCTTTTATCAGAACTGGCAGAGAAAGGTGGAGGTTAAAAATCCTCATAGAATACCTTACTTTCTTCAATAGAACTTGTGCAGAGCATAAAGCAGCATTGGTGGAGAACTCAGTGCCTGTGATATGAGTATAGGATAAGAGATTTAGAGTCCCAGATTCTGAAGTCAACAGTTCCAACCTTCTCATTTTACAGATGAGGAAGCTAAGGCTCAGAGTAATATAGACCCAAAGTAATATAGCTAGAAGGTCCCTGAGGCAAGATTTAAAGCTTAGTCTTTCTGATTCCAGATTCAGCTTCTATCTACTCTACTTTAAGATTATGACTGAAACAAGAGAAGTTATATGTTGAGAATGAAGCATATTGTAGAGATGATTTAGGCTGGAGATAATTTCCACTTAAAATGATTGGAAGGGAAACTTCTGATTTTAAAGTCAGTTCACTTTTTTCTATGAGAAAGAGAGAGAGAGTGACAGAGAGACAGAGAGGATAGATAGATAGATAGATAGATAGATAGATAGATAGATGAATGGATGGACTGATAGACAAAGAGACAGATGGATAGACAGACAGACAAATGGATGGATAGATAGATTAAGGCAGGGGGCCTCAAACTATGGCCCACGGGCCAGATGCAGCAGCTGGGGATGTTTATCCTTCTCACCCAGGGCTATGAAGTTTCTTTATTTAAAGGCCCACAAAATAAAGTTTTTGTTTTTACTATAGTCAGGCCCTCCAACAGTCTGAGGGACAGTGAACTGGTCCCCTATTTAAAACGTTTGAGGACCCCTGGATTGAGGTATGGATGGACAGACAGTCAGAGTGACAGATGGATAGATCGACAGATCAATAGATTGATAGATAGATGGACAGATAGATTTATAGGTGAAGGAACTGGGACTTGGAGACCTTGTGTCTTGCTCAAGAATCCCCAAAAAGTTCCTGTCAGAGCTGGAATGATGAGCCATGTCCTTTAATTATCAGTTTAGTTCACTTCACTCTCACCATGCCACTTGTTCTAATTAATTCTCCAAAATTCCTTCCGCATCACAACTCATAGGGAGCTTCTCTGGCCATGATGAGGCTGACCATCAGGTCTCTCACTGAATTGCAAGAAGGTTATTTTAACTTTTGAAGGTGATTTCAGAAAAGGGGATTAATGGAAAAATGCAAACTTAGCAACAACAATAATATAATTTACATAGTGGAGTCTGTGGAGGACAGGGACTAATAATTCCTTTGGGAAAGGGGACCTGGAATAAGGAAGAACTGAGTTCAAAACCCACCTCAGACACTTTCTAGAGATATGAACTTGGAGAAAACATTTCTCTGAGCCTCATGGATAGTTTCCTCATGAGTAAAATGAGGCAGAATAAAAGCACTTCCTCTGCTTGGTGTGAGGTTGAAATAAGGACATTTTGCAAACCTTAAAACATCACATAAATGTTAATTATCTTTGTTTTTGTATGCCCAGCATGAAGCACAGTGTGCTCAGCCCAGAGGAAACTCAATAAATAAATGCTTGATAATTTCTTAATTCATGGCTAATACTGTGGAATTAAAGACACTTTCTTATCCACTCTATCATTTGAACTGAACATGGGACTGGACCATTCAATAGCCTGACTGATGTGGTTATTATTGAAAACCATGATGATATTGTTGATTTTACTTCACATTTAGTCCCCAAATGTGGATGATAGAGGTATTGCAATGGGTTTTAAAATAATAGCGTATTACTTTTTTTTTCAATCATTTCAGTCATGTCCAACTCTCCATGACTCTATCTGGAGATTTCTTGGCAAAGACACTAGAGTGGGTTACCATTTCTTTCTCCAGCTCACCATACAGATAGGGAAACTGAGGCAACCAGGATTAAGTAACTTGCTCAGGGTCACTCAGCTTGTAAGTATCTGAGACCAGATTTGAACTTAGGAAAATGAATCTTCAAGACTGCAATTCTGGTGGGTGCTCTGTGACTATGGCATCACCTAGCTAGTATTTACTTAATGCTTTCATAGATATGCAATTCAATAATGACAGGTAGCATTTACACAGTGTGTTAGGCTGTCAAAGTACTTACATATTTTCTCATTTGTTCTTCACAATATCAAAGGGAGGGAGGTAGTATTATTATCCTCATTTACAGAGGAAAATTGGCTGAGAGAGGTTAGGTACTGATGCAAGATTTGAATTCAGGTTTTCTTATCTCCCAGTTTAGCGTTATAGACACAGCACCACTTGCTTTATGTGACCCACAGGATCTGATCCTGGAGTCTTTAATAATCTAAGAACTAATACTCTATGGCTAATAGGGTATATGGAAAGGTCTACACCCCTGAGGGATTCCCTAGGAACATAACTCAGTTACCTAAGGACACCTTTTAGTTTATTCTTGATACTTTCCCACTTTTACTCACTTCTTCACTCTTCCCCTATTTCTGACCTGGGATTTCTTCCATTTCACCATCTTGCTTGGATCCATCTGGCTTCTTGGATCTCTCTTTGTTAGACCAATTTTGTAGGATTTCAGGATCCTGGTTTGTGCTCAAACTTTATTCTTTTGTTGGAACTAATCTTTGGCTCAACTGGTTTAATATCTTTTTATGGATTCTTCCTATCAGACTGGAAGGTCTGAGGGAATCAGACTCTTTAGCCACCAATGGCCCTCATAGACAGCCCTCCACTACTTCTGTTGGCCCAAGTGACCCAAGAAAGCCATTAGGGCAGCTAGTTGGTGCCATAGTGCACAAAGTGCTCCAGTCAGGAAGATTCCTTTTTATAAGTTCAAATCTGATCTCAGACACTTACTAGCTGTATGACTCTGGACAAATCACTTTAACTCCATTTGCCTCAATTTCCTCATCTGTAAAATGAGCTGGAGAAGGAAATGACAAACAACTCCTATATTTCTCCCAAGAAAATATCAAATGGATTAACTAGACAGGACTAAAAACAATTCAATAAATGAAACAACAAGCTATTATTAAATGACATTACAATTCTTCTATCATCCCACATTTGAGGACTAAGTGAAATATGAGCTGGAGAAGGAAATGATAAACCTTTCAAGTATTTTTGCTAAGAAAATCCCAGATGGGGTCATGAAGACCCAAGTTTCAATTTCATGACTGAAATGAAATGAACAAACAACAATAACGGGGCCATTATTACTACTGCTCATATCAGAGGTCTTGTCTTGGGTCACTCAACAAAGTTTGGTGTCCTACATCTATGATAAGTGATTTTGGTTGGTGAAGTGGAAATGAATATAGTTAGTATGAATGGATGGAAAATACTCCCTGACTTTTGTTTGAATTCCAGCTCTGTCGCACGAAGAACTTGTGTGTCTATGAGTGTGTTAATAACCTCTCTTGGGCTCAGTTTTCTTACCTACAAAAAGAAATAAGATTAGATAGCTTCTTAATTTTTTGAAACATGTCTAATGCCAACATTTATTTTTCATATTATGAAAAATAAATGTTGGCATTACACATATTTTGCAAATTCTGTACCAACTAAGTTTTGTATTATTTGCCTTTTCAATAGTTGGGGCAGAATGTGCAACTGAAAATAAAATAAAACTTAATTAAAAAAATAGAGGGAAGATTCTGGGAAGGTGGTGGAGTAGGTTGGTAACTTTCAAGCTCTCTGGATTTCTCCCACAAACAGAACAAATTTGCTCCTCAGGGTGAACACAAACTGGTGAAAAACCAAGATTTGGTGTAGAACAAGAGTCCTCTGGACAATTTGACAAGATTCGAAGAAAGATCCCAAAGTGGGATTAATCTGTCCAAAGTGCAAACATCCTGGGCTAGCTCCATAGAAACATCAAGTGGGGACCCCTTGGGCTAGCTGGTGGTGTCTGGGGCCTCAGCAGGATCCACAGAAACTTTTGCCTCCCAGATTATTTCTGGAGCAAGGGTTTAAGTCCAGGAAGATGGACTAAAACCTCAGCTGATTGGGAACCCAAGGCCCAGCTGTGCTGCTGAGATGCAGCCCAGCATGAGAAAGAACCAGCCCCGGGTGAATGCAGAAGCAACAGGATAGAGGCACTGGGTCAGAATGGGGAGCTGAAGGGAAGTTTGAGCATCCTATCTTCTTCACCCCATGATTAGAGGGGCTTAACTTAATAACTTTTATTTTAAAAAATGAACCACAAAGGAGAAAGAACTCCACCATAGAAACATATTATGGGAAAAGAGAAGACCCATATTCATCTTCAGAGGAAGACATTTTAGTAAAAAACCAAACCAAACCAAACAAACAAAAACAAAAACAAAAAAACAAAACTTTTCCCTGAAAGAGCAACATGAAATGGCTCTCTGCCCAGAGAGAATTTATAGAAGAAATTAAAATAGAATTCAAAAATCAAATTGAGGAAAAACTAAAGAAAGTTAAAATCATCCAAGAAAAACAAGGAGATTCTTTAAAAAGTTAACCAATTAGAAAAAGGAGTTACCGTCTCAAAAATGAAAATAACTCTTTGAAAATTAGAATTGGGTAAAGGGAAACCAGTGAAGTTATGAGAGACCAAGAAATAACAAAGCAGATTATAAAGAATGAGAAAATAGAACAGAAAGTGAAACATCTCATAAGAAAAACAACAGATCTGGAAAACAGATCAAAAAGGAAAAATATAAGAATAATTGGATTGCCAGAAAGTTGTGACCAAAAAGAAAATCTTGACACAATAATTCAGGCAATAATTCTAGAAAATTGTCCTGGAGTGATAGAACATGAGGGAAAAGTAGAAATAGAAGAAACCCACTAATTACCACCTCAAAGAGATCCTTTGTGGAAAACACATAGGAATAATGCCAAATTTTGACACCCCCAGATCAAAGAGAAAATTTCACAAGAAACAAGGGAAAAAAAAACAATTCAAATATCCTGGAGCTACAATTAGAATTGTACAAGACTTATCAGCAGTTACTATAAAAGACAGCAGGTCTTGGAATCTATAGACAAGCAAAAGTTCTAGTCTTCTGGCCAAAAAAATCATATCCAGCAAAATTATCTATAATTTTCAATGAGAAAAATGGACTTTCAATGAACTTGCAGATTTTTAAGACTTTCTATCAACCAACCCCAAACTTAACAGAAAATTTAACATGTAAGAGTCAATATCAACAAGCAATTTTAAGGAATTCAACATGGACAAACTTTTTTTTTTAACATGGAAAATATATATTTTATGTTTAAGATTTACATCAACAATAGGGTAAGCTCAAAAGAAAGATTGGGAGAGTAAAGATAAAAATAGTAAACATGTAATTCAAATAAGGTGAAGAGGAAAAATAGAGGCATTAGAGGGAAGAGAAAGGCTTGTAGTTCTGAAAATGTACTCACATTGGAAATGGGTTCAATAGGCAACACTACATATATACCATGAAAGGTATAGCACCCTCCAAAATCTATAAAGAAATAAGAGGGGAGGGATGGGCAAATGGAGAAATAAAGAGTGAGGGAAGAAGACAATGGAGGGATCCATAGGTGGGGGGAGGTTAAGTAATAATAAGCCATGATATGGAGCAGGACTTAATGAGTCAACAGGGGTGTGTGTGTGTGTGTGTGTGTGTGTGTGTGTGTGTACATACATCTACTTGTGTATACATAAATATATCTTTTTTTAACTGTAGCTTGTTTGGGGGTGGTAGGGAGGTGAAAGGGAAATGTGTGTGTGTATATGTGTATGTATGTATCTACATATATATATAAATATATTCTTTCTTAATTATAGTCTGCTTGGGGGTGATGGTAGGGATGAAAGGGGGAAAAAGGATAAAATAAACAAAATGGACAGCAGAAAACAAAACAATTTACAAGGGAATAAAGACAGACACTCATGACTTCTACATATATATATATATCTATATATATATAAAAATAAATATATCCTTTCTTAATTATAGTTTGCTTGGGGGTGATGGTAGGGATGAAGGGGGGAAAAGAATAAAGTAAATAAGATGTACAGCAGAAAACAAAAGAACAATTTACAAGGAAGTAAAGACAGACACTCATGACTATAATTTCATATATATATATATATATATATATATATATATTTCTTAAATTGGTATTTGTTCTCATATGTTTTGAATCCTCCCTGATGTTCTGCTGGGCACATTTTGTTTTGTATTATTTTTCTGTTTTTCTTTTTGCTTATTCTGTTTCTTCAAATAAATTTGGAAAAAAATTAGCTTTCAAGGTCTATCCAGTTTTAAAACTATCATCTCTAAAGTGCTTTCCAGGCTTTGTATACATTCCTAGGAATCTTTCTTAAGAAATCCTCAAACTTTGTGGTATTGGGATAGAGATATACTAAGCGTCTGGTGACTCCTGGCCAGTAGACCAAATATCCTGTTATTATATCCTGTTACAACACAACCCTTTCATGTAGTTGTCCTACTTAACAGAGAGTTCATAAAAATGTATGCAGAAAACAAAATCTGACCCCACACAAAGAAATTTGAAACTTGCAGCAGAAATGAAGAAATTGAGCAAAGCAAAGCAAAACTAGTTATCATCAAAGCCTGCAACATGCATGATATGGAGTTTGAATTGGCTGTCTCCTAGAACTAAAGATCTATCCTTCTTTGTCAGTAATCCAGAAAGATAATATTTCTAATCCTTTGTTGTATCAAATCAAATCAACAAGCAGTTATGAGACACTTAATGATATATGAAGGACTATGCTAAGCTTTGAGAATTAAAAAAAAACAAATACAAACACAAAGAAATATAGGCCTTACCTTCAAGAAGCTTACATTCTAATGAGATCGGATAACATTTTTTTAAAAGGAGTTGAAGAAAGTGGGTTAGGGGCTTAAGGTATCAGTGTGGGTGAGTTGTGGGAGAGACCAGAGAATGGAGAATGATGGTTTATCTGGACTCTTTATTAAGAAGGAATTGTCTAATGAGAAAGTATATTCTGAATGACTTCATACATATATTTAGTATCGTCTTGCTTGCCTTCTCAAGGATAGGAGAAGGGATGGGAGTGAAGGAGGGAGAGATTTTGAAAACCCAAATAATAAAAAAAGTGAATATTAAAAATTTTTAAAATGTGATTGAGAAATATCTTTATTTTTTAAAATTTTTAATAGCTTTTTATTTATAAGTTATATGTTTGGGTAATTTTACAATATTGACAATTGCCAAACCTTTTGTTCCAATTTTTCCCCTCCTTCCCCCCACCCCCTCCCCTAGATGGCAGGACGACCAGTAGATGTTAAATATATTAAAGTATAAATTAGATACACAATAAGTATACATGACCAAACCGTTATTTTGCTGTACAAAAAGAATCAGACGATTGAGAAATATCTAATGAAATAAATTTTAAAATATTAAAAAGAAAAAAGAAAAGAAAAAAAAGGAGATTGTAGGAGGAAGGAGTCAAAGGGAGGAAGGAGTCAAAAGGATAGAAAAAAAAAAGATTCTGAAGAATATATTCCCCTAAAATTTCTATCCCAGAAAGGGATTCTTGGAGTGTACTTGGCTAGGCTGGCCAAGGTTATTAAAATAAAATTATAGTAGAAAGTCATCTTCTGATACCTCATTTGGGAATTACTCTGGGTTCATAGCTTTACAAACAATTAGAAGGAATCCTAAAAGCTGTCATTTTTGTAAATGAAGAAACTGATGCCCAAAAAAAGAGTTTAAGTGACTTGTCCAAGGTTGAATAAGTAGAAAGTGGTAGGTCTGCTTGAATCTAAAAATCAGCTCTCTTTCCACTATTCCATGTTGTCTCTCAAAGAACAGGGGACCCAATGGTTAGAGGACTAGGTTGAAGTCAGGAAGATCTGAATTCAAATTTGTCTCAGGCCGTTAATTTGACAGCCTACTAAACTATCCCAGGCAAGTCATTTAAAATGAGAACAATTATATCATCTAACTCCAAGGGTTGTGATGAACAAATATAATAATATGTGTAAAGTTACTGGTACATAATAGATGCCAAATAAATCCTTTCCTTCTCTTTTTTTTTCCATTTGCTATTGGAATTCAAGTTCTAACAAGCTAGAAAAAGTTTAAGTGTAGATTTATGATTGATATTCTAAGACCAGTCTAGATAGGTTTTGAGAGACTCATCGCCAGATTAATTGTAGGAGGATGAATTTTTCAGCTAAAGCAGCTCTGGAAAGGTCTTTTATTCAATTATAGAATAGGGTAGGGTCTGGATTTTATTAGTAAAGGAAATTTCCAACACAGGGAAGGGCCTTCTCTACAATCTAGGGTCCTGACCAGCAACAATTCTGAAATCAGTATATACCGGACTAAAGTGAAATTGAGAAAAAAAATTATATCTTATATATATCAAAATAAATTTAAAAATAAAAATAAGCAAAAATACAATAGAACATAGATATATTAATATGTGCTTTTCTAAGTTAATACACCTCCTGTAGGGATCCATCATTATGCATAGTTTAATGGGTCCCATTTCTATTTGACTTTGATATTCTGGACCAAAATGTTTTATTCAGGGTCACACAGAAAGTACGCGCCAGATGTGCAGCTTAAATCTAGACAATCAATGAAAGAATAAATCAAGCCTCGATTTGTAATTTTTACTGATTTCTGAGGTATATATGTCTCTCCTGAGACTGTGTGAACTGGCTCCAGCCCACTTCTAACTCTGTCCTTGAAGCCTATACCATGTCATTTTTCTTTTTTGTATCTCCAATGCCCAAGATAGAGTTTTAAATACAATTGGTACTTAAGCAATGTTTCTTGAATTATTGAATTCTAGTCTAGCTAAGCTTCACCTTGTTAGAGTAGTCATTATACTAATCTGTACATACTATAACACTTTTTTATATTCACTATTTATATATAATATATTTACTATAAATTATATCACTTTTTTTTTAATGTCATTTTTTTTCACTTCCAGTTCTAAATTTTCTCTCATTCTATTTCTCCCTCATCTGACTGAGAAAAAATCCATTACTCATGTGAATCCATGAAAAACAAATTTCCACTTTATCATGTTCTGAAAAAAAAAGCAAGCAAGAAAAAAAATGTACTTCAATCTTCTCTCTGAGTTTATCAATTATCTGAAGAAGGATGGCATATTTCCTCACAAGTCCTTTGGAATTGCAGTGGGTCATTATGCTGATTTTGTAAATAATATAGCTTCTTACTATCTAAGTTGTTTTGGTTTTGTTCACCTCATTTTGCAGTAGTTCATATATAACTTCCCAGGTTTTCCTGATATAATCCCTTTCATTATTCTTTACAGAATAATAGTATCACATCTTATTTATATGCTATAATTTGATCAGTCATTCCTTAATTTCTATTTCTTTGCTATCACAAAAAAAGTGATGCTATAATATTTTTGTACATACAGGTTCTTTCCTCTTTCTTTGATCTCTTTAAGGTGTAGACCTGTGATTGCCATTTCTGAATCAAAGAGTATGCAAAGTTTTATAGTTTTTTGAACAGTTTCAAGTTTTTCTCCAGAATGATAAAACCAGTTCACAACTCCACTAACAGTGCTTTAGTGTCCTTTTTTTTTTTTTTTTTTTTTAACATCTCCAACATTTGTTACTTCCTTTTTTATCATCTTAATCAATCTGATGGAGTGAGGTGGTACCTCGGAATTGTTATACAGTACAATATATGCTAAATGCTAGAGATACAAATAACAGGAAGAAAGATATTCTTCAAGGAGTCTGTGATTTAATCAGGGAAGTCAATATACAAAAGAAATATAAAAAAAGCAGGGCTACGAAGAGGTACACAGCACAGGATATTATATTGCATGGAGTATAAACCAAGCAGAACTGCAGATGGAAAATCATGTTAGTTGGAAAGTTCAGGTCTTAGCCTTTTGTAAAGTACAGCTTTGGGAGGAGTTTCATTTTCCACACTCCAGCTCTCTAGCAAGAGGAGACTGAGGGAGTTTCAATTTGTATTTCTCCAATTATTAATGATTTAGAGCATTTTTATATGACTATTGATAATACATCACTTGTGGGATTATTGTGGGAGCAATAGTTAGGGAGTCAGGTATATGTTCATTGATCAGAATAGCTAATGAAATTGTGATACAAGAATGTCAAATGATAAGATTGTGCTGGCTTTAGAATCAAGGAGACTTCTTCCTGAGTTCAAATCTGATCTCAGATACTTACTAGACCCTGGTAACTCACTTAATCCTTTTTGCCTCAGTTTCCTCTTCTATAAAATGAGCTGGAGAAGGAAATGACAAACCCCTCTACTATCTTTGATAAGAAAATTATATCTGGGGGCTCAAAGAGTTAGACATGACTGAAAAAAAATCACAACAAATTCTGAACTTATCAAACAAAGACAGCATTTCCATAGTCAAAAAAGAAAAAGAAAAAAAAAGATTATATACGAAGATATAAATTTCTATTACATAATTTTTTAAAAAGTATTCAATAAATGTAATAATAGACATTAGCAATAAGGCTTACCTTCATCCTATAATTCTGCCTGTAGTTGATCTCCCTCCCAGACTAATACTGGTATCTTCCTTGTCATCTGTAAAGCTGTTCTGCCTTTATTTATTTATTTTTATCCTCTCTCTAAAATTCCTCTATTCTCTCCTTTACAGAGTGGACCTTTGGGATGTGGAATATGCCATATTCTGTCAGAGAGGGGATATGTTGATTAATTTCACTTTATCACAAAAAATGACTGGCTGTGTGAGGGAAAGGGAAAAGTTTTTTTTTGTTTGTTTTTTTTTTTATGTTTCATTCCTATTTTCTCTTTTTTTAAAATTTTTTTTATTATTTTTTTTAATTTAATAGCCTTTTATTTACAGGATATATACATGGGTAACTTTACAGCATTAACAATTGCCAAACCTCTTGTTCCAATTTTTCACCTCTTACCCCCCCACCCCCTCCCCTAGATGGTAGGATGACAGTAGATGTTAAATATATTAAAATATAAATTAGATACACAATAAGTAGACATGACCAAACCGTTATTTTGCTGTACAAAAAGAATCAGACTCTGAAATATTGTACAATTAGCTTGTGAAGGAAATAAAAAATGCAGGTGGGCATAAATATAGGGATTGGGAATTCAATGTAATGGTTTTTAGTCATCTCCCAGAGTTCTTTTTCTGGGCATAGCTGGTTCAGTTCATTACTGCTCCATTGGAAATGATTTGGTTGATCTCATTGCTGAGGATGGCCTGGTCCATCAGAACTGGTCATCATATAGTATATAATGATCTCCTGGTCCTGCTCATTTCACTCAGCATCAGTTCGTGTAAGTCTCTCCAGGCCTTTCTGAAATTATCCTGTTGGTCATTTCTTACAGAACAGTAATATTCCATAATATTCATATACCACAATTTATTCAGCCATTCTCCAACTGATGGACAACCATTGAGTTTCCAGTTTTTAGCCACTACAAAAAGGGCTACCACAAACATTTGTGCACATACAGGTCCCTGGGAAAGGGAAAAGTTTTAAAACGAGGTGGAAGTATAAACTAAAAGATAACACAAAAAATCAGATTAAACTAAATTAAAGCCCAGTGGCCATTATCCTGGTCCTTATGTCTTTTGCAGATTTTGCACAGTAATTCACAGGATATGTTCCAGTGTCCATTGGGATACCTCCAACAGGCTGGTGGCAGATGAGTCAAACTGTCTTGTTACAAAGTGGACAGGTTTTAAGCATTGGCCATAAATTTGGGGAAAGAGAAAGAGCAGAAACAGAACCTCTTTTATGATTTCCATGGCTGAGTTATTATGAAAAGATACCCATCATGAACTAAATGTTGGAGTGGATGGAATGATTCAAACAATGAAATCTGTCTGAATCTGTGATTTTATCACTGCACAGGAGATACTTTTTCCAAATAAATATTTTTATAATTGAATTTTATTATAAATGGGTTCCTTTATTATTATAAACATTTTTACTGAGAAGGGTTTTTACCAGACTGTCAAAAGGGTCCAAGAAACAAAAGATTAAAAATCTTTGGTATAAGGAATTTCTAGTGTGAAAACTTGCCCCATCAATGTAAATCAGCAACTAATCATTAACTTAATTTCTCAGAGATTTGCCTGAGGGATTTATAAGTTAAGTGACTTGTCAAAGATCACTGAGATACTATGCATTAGAGACAAGATTTTGATCTCAGGTCTTTATGACTTCAGGCCAGCCTTCAATTTATCAAATCTGGCTTCTTCTCTGAGAAATTGTAGGAGACTCATGCACTTCACTTCAAGTTGGGAATATATGGCACATACATGTGAAATCCTTTTCAAAGTGATACACTAACAAATGCAAATATATGGCAGAATGAGTGCTTAAGGACTGTAAGATGTGGGATATAAATTTTATCTTCCTTAAAACCTTAATTAATGTTCTCCAAAAAATACATTTCTTTCAGTGACCTGTACTTCAGCTTCATTTATTTCCTTGTGATTTCTTATTAGGAAAAAGAAATAATCCTCTTGGGATTTTAAGATCTCAGTGACATCAGGAGATGCTCTCCTGTTACTGGAGCAAGTTAGAGTTTAGCAGGTTTAGGTGTTGAAATGTGCACCTTTGGCAGTACATATCTCTCTGGATGACTGGGATTCCATTTCTCTACCAATCTTGTTTCAAGATTTCTTCTCTAAGTGGCATCTTTGTCCCCAAACTTACCCTGATCCCTTGGCTCTGCCAGGGTTTAAATTATCTTGTTAGATGACCCTCACAGTTTAGTTCCTTATCACCCATTTTTAAGCCAATTCAGAAATAATGAAAAATATCTTCACTTCATCCTTCCCCTTCTTTTCCCTCAAACTGGAAACTTAAACCCCCCCCCCCCCCAAAAAAAAACCATCTACCCTACATGACAAATCTAAAGTCTCTGACAGAACAATCTTGGTAAGAAAGAATTTTCATTTGCCTTATTATTTTTTTCCAGTTTACTTCTCCTTATATAATCACATTTTCTGAATCATGGAGATCTCTTCTCCTCTCCCCCTTTTTAATGGCAGGCAATTTTTCTTGGGGAAGGAAGTACTGCAAACTTATTATCCCTCCCACCTCTTCTCCTCCCACCTTTATGGGTTAGCTCTTTAAGATCCTGGGTATATATTTCATCTACCTTAAGTTTTCTGATTATTTTTCAGGGTTTAAGTTTCCTGGTTTTCTTTCTTTGGGAAAGGGATTTAGCTGCTTTCTGAAAGTCACCTTTGAAATAAATTAAAGAAAAGACACATGATCAGGATATTTTTCTTTACATCAAATCACAACTTTCTTCTTAGCAACTTTCAGCCTTTTGTTCCTAGGTTTTACCCTCCACCCCCACTCCATGTCTGATAAAAGCTATCTACTCCTTCTTCCAGATGACTGTCCTTCATATATTTGAAAACAGTTATCATGTCCCTTCCTAGTCATTCATTCTCTATGCTAAACATACCCAGTTCCTTCAACAATATTTATATATCATGAACTTCCAAGCCAGAGCAGCATCAGATAAATGAATGAGTACACAAATGGTAGAAAAAGAAGTTGTGAATGATGAACTCTACATGTTTAACTCCTTGGCAGGGGACTTAAGTCATTTGTTTTAATTTAAACACACACCCACACACATACCCTCCCCAGACACACATATGTAAACCAAACCTATGCAAATGAGCCTTGGACAGAACTCTGTGTTCTTTCTTTTATATATTTTGATTTCATGGAATTGGGCACACAACTGTATACATGTAACAAAATATAATCTCCCTGACCTTCCTTCCTTCCTTCCTTCCCTCCTTTCCTTCCTTCCTTCCTTCCTTCTTTCCTTCCTTCCTTCCTCCCTTCCTTCTTTCCTTCCTTCCTCCCTCCCTCCCTCCCTCTTTCCCTTTCCTTTCCTTTTTCCTTTCCTTTTTCCTTTCCTTTTTCCTTTCCTTTTCCTTTCCTTTCCTTTCCTTTCCTTTCCTTTCCTTTCCTTTCCTTTCCTTTCCTTTCCTTTCCTTTCCTTTCCTTTCCTTTCCTTTCCTTTCCTTTCCTTTCCTTCTTCATTTCCTCCTTCCCTCCCTCCCTCCCTTCCTTCCTTCTTATTCTCCTTTGTTTCTCTCCTTCCCTTCTTATCTTTTTTCTTCCCTTCCCTTCCTTTCCCTTCCTTTTGTTTCCTCCCTCTCCCCAATACCTAATATATACACTTAATATGAATTAAAATTTGACTATGAAAACCATAACTTAGGGAGCACTGGGCAAGATCAGAACAGAAAAAAGAAATTCCCTCCTTATTGCCCTCCAATGCAGGACAAGATGAATCATGGCCAAGATGGAGCTCGTCATCATTTCAGCAGATGTTGGCATCCCAGAGGTCAAATGAAGGGCATTGGGAAGTGTTTCACAACTGCTCTGTACAAATCTGGGATTGTAAACAATACTATTTTTTTTTCCCCTTCCACTGAGAAATCTCTCTTCTGATAGATAAAAAAAAAAAAAAAAAAATCAACAAACAAATACCACGTTATAGATAGTACTCCATACTGTTAATCACCTTCACTTTCAAATAAAATAAATCCTACTGGAAAAAAAAAATAGGATCACCCTATCCTAATACTGTAATACTTTAAAGTATTAGGATTGTAAAAGCATCTCTCCCCAGCGAGGGCTGCAGCATTTGGAAAAGAGCTTCTCTCTTTTGCAAATTGATTTTGTCTTGGCAGTCTCGCTTTTGCTTACACAGGCATTAATGACTTGATTTGGAAGGAAATCGTTTCCTGTATGGCCAGGATTAAGAAGAGCCATCCCACCCCTACTAGAAACAATGTATAAATGTACATTGCTAACATGTAAACAGTTCTTCCTGTGACATTGCCTTGCACCCAAACAAGCAAAGTGACCCATATGGCTTAAGGGCTCAGGGAAACATGATCAGTGCAGTGCCCAGGAGTTACAGTCAGAAGTAGCGAATTCCCCCTGAGATGGCAGGGAGAGCTTCCTGCTCTTTGTAGATCAGCCTATTTTTGGAATACATTTACCCACAGATAATCCTCCAAGTAATTAAATGGAAAGGAAGTGTGATTAAATCACCATGAAATGATGGCTGCCTATTCACAGAGGAAAGACCCTGAGCCTAGCAAGCATTTATTGTTAACTAAGCTTAGCCATAGTGTAAATGGTTACCTTCTAGTTGGCTGGATTGCTTGGTCCCTGAATGATGTTTTTCACAATAATATAAAGTTGGAAAGAAGAAGACATTAATAGTTGACCCATTAATGGGAAGAGTTTGAGTCACAGAATCATTGGTAGATATTATGAGCCTGTTTTAATGAAAGAAATATTGCATTTGGTAGTTAAAGCCTTGGATTTCAGTTTAACTCCACTATAATTGTTGTGTGATCTACGTAAGTCATTGAATTATATTTAAATAATTGCATTAATTGATGAAACTGATTCTTCTTGTGTGAATCTCTCTGATTTTTTTAATATGTCAAGGACTTGTTGAGTTTATATATAGTGATACTCCCTCAATTGGTACAATTTGTAATCCATCCATCTTCCATCCTCCATCATTTATGTCCTTGAATAAGTGCTCCATAGAGAAGAAATAGAAGCGATCATCCATTTTTAAGTCTGTAATTCATTAATAATGAGCATGCAAATTAAAACAACTCTGATATTCCATTTTAAACCTATCAGATTGTCAAAGATAACAAAAAAAGAAAAACTGGCATTTGTTGGAGAGGTTGTGAGAGGACAGGCACATTAATGTACTGATGGTAGAGCTCTTAATTAGTACAATCATTTTGGAAAATGATTTCTAACCATATTCCCAAAGTCACTAAACTGTATGTACCCTTTGGCCCAGTGATCTATTATTAGTCATGTACTTCAAGGAGATCAAGGATAGAAAGAAAGGTCTTTCCTATGTACAAGAATATTTATAGCAGCATTTTTGTAATAGCAAAGAACTGGCAACAAAAATAGGTTCTTGTCAATTGGGCAATGATTGAATAAATTGTTGCATGTGAATGTAATGGTATATTAGTGTGAAACAACCGATCACAAAAATGACAGAATCAGAAAAAAAAAAAAATGGGAAAACTTGCCTGAATTGATCCAGGGTAAAGTAAGCAGAACCAAGATGACAATTTACACAATCACAAAGTTTAAGTGAGTAGGAGGAGCTTATAAATGCTTGTTTATTCTCCCTGGAGATAGATGCTTAAAATAGCAAAACATGAAGTATTTTGTTGGGCGGTAGGATTTCTAGTTTATTGCCGTTCAGCTGTGCATTGTCCAAATAATTCCTTCAAGTTCCAATGTTATATGGAAAACCAGACCAGGTGCTGGGATTATCTTCCTATTGGTGGGGAAGAGTCTATAGTAGCTGTTGGGGACTGTTCCTGAAATTCAGTGAATAATAAAAGAAGATATAGGAGTTCTCAATATTTTGATCTCATACACTTGCCTCCAAGTCTGAGAAATTTTCTCAGGATCATATCTCTGTCACTTATATTCAGGAAAGTTATACAAAGCACAAGAGGCAGCTAAGGTTTTGGGATATAATTTAAATCTCCCTTAAATCAGAATATATGCTCTGTCCACCTTTTGAGAACAGATTGCCATTTCTGTCAAAGTAAGGAAAGACATAATCTCATCCTGGAAATTCCAGAGAAAGAAAGTTGTATATTTGGGAGAATGGAAAAAAGAGAAAGAGAGAGGGAGAGAATAAAAGCCATTTTCCCTTTAAAATTTTGCCAAGTGGGCAGCTTTTCTTGGCTCAGGATCCAGTCGTTTTAGTGGAAACAATTCTTGTTGCCATCACAAGATCAAGGGACCTGTAAAAAAATTACCTTTTTTTCACCAGCAAAGACTGAAGTCATTCAACAGTTAGCCATGATTAAGGAGTCAGGAGAAGCCATGGTTACTCAGAAAATTCCCTACTCATGTTTCAACCCCTGATCTCTCTCTCTCTCTCTCTCTCTCTCTCTCTCTCTCTCTCTCTCTCTCTCTCTGTCTCTGTCTCTCTCTGTCTCCCTCCCCTCTTTGTCTCTCTGTCTCTCTCTATCTCTCTCTGTCTCCCTCCCCTCTCTGTCTCTCTCTCTGTCTCTCTTTTCTATCTTTCTATCTATTCATCTATCTACAAATACATGATTTTAAAATAAATATATACATAATATATATTTATGTTATATGCGCATATATTTAAAAACCAAATGTATACAACAGAACACAATTTCTTATTTTCTTATTGTTTTTATAGCGAATATTTGTAAATGTGCTATTAAGTTCAAAATAAAAAGAAACTTTAAATAAAAAAAAAAATCCCCCATTATAAGCTCTACCTATTACACTGCAATGATTTATCTATCTATCTTACATATCAGTGGATTCTCCCCTTCATCTGACCTATCAAATGAGATTTAGTTGGTAGACGTTCAGGATGCCATTAGCACCTCTGTTGAATACTTGCTTGCTGAATACTTTTCAGGGATGCTTATCTACTTTTGGTGACTACCTCTTTCTCAACTTTCACATATTGCTCCAAAAGCTATATAGCATGTACAACAATGACATTTCTGTAAAAACCGTCTCAACAGACAGGCTAAACCAGGTTGAGAGTAACTGCTAAACCTATTGGTGAATTAAAGGGGTGTCTACCCCAAGCATATGAAAACTTCCCCCAGTAGAATGGGCAGATGAGAATAACTTGTTCTAATCGCCATAAAGAGAGCTGAGGCTGGCCCTGTGGAGCACTTGGAACTTGGTCAGACATCAGATACCCAAGTCATCCATTGTATTCTGGACCATTGCGAGTCATTCTGACTTCATCTTGTCATTGGACTTCTGTGACTCCAGAAGAGAGAGTGAGGTTAATGACTTCCTGCAACTTTGCCTCACGTAAGTGAATAGCATGTGAAATTCTAGAGAAAGGGAGCTTTATATTTGTGATAGCAACAAGGATTGCCTCCACTAAAATGATTGTCCCCTGAACCAAGAATGCAATTTATATGCAAGTCAAGATATCACTCCTTGATGTCATTGGTCCTCTTTAAAAATGAAGAATGAACAATAGTCTGCAAGCATTTATTAAGTGTCTATTACATACCAGGTACAGTGAAAAGGGATGGGAATAGAAAAACAGAAATTAAATATCCCCTAGTCTCAAGGAGCTTGTATTCCATTAAAAGCATTAACATTTCCACTTACAGCAATAATAGTTACTCTTTAAGGCTTGGTAAGTATTTTACAAATACTAACTTCTTTGATCATCACAACTGTTGTTCATCCTTCCTTTGAAGGAGGACCAATGACATCATAGATGATGTTTTGACTTGATTTGCAGGTGAATTGGATTTAAGTGAGGCAGAGTTGCCTGAAGTCATCAGCCTCACTCCCTCTTCCAGAGTTTATGAAGTCCAGTGACAAGACAAAAATCTGAATCTCAGCGATGGGCAAGGATGCAGTGGATGACCTCAGGCATCTTTGATGTCTGACCAAGCTCTAAGTACTCTAAGGTACCTACTGAAGTACCATCTTCATGACTTTTGGAAGATGTTGTTCTCCTTTGCTCATTCCTCTGGGGGAAATGTTCACATGCTTGGGGTAGACATCCCCCCAAATTACTGATGGGTTTGAGATCTGTCAAGAACTGTCAAGAACTGAAATGCATATATAAATAAAGATTTAGTAAAAGTAAAAGTGTCTAAGATTCAAAAGATAGGGCTAAAATAATACAATGCATATTAATGCATTGTATATTCCTGCCTTTTTGTTTGTTTTTTTGTTTTGTTTTGTTTTGTTTTTACTTCTGCCCCAGGATTTAATCTTTACTCTATATGCATCTTTGCCTCAAATGTGTTTCTTGTAAACAACATACTGTAGGATTCTGATTTTTAATCTCCTCTGCTATCCTCTTCTATTTTATGGGAGAGCTCATCCCATTCACAGTTAAGATTATGAACCCTGTTATTTCCCTGCATTGTACATACTTACTGCAACATATACAATGTATAGATAATATGCAATTTGTAAAAATGATTTTATATGCTTTCACAAATATGTTAAAATTCTTAGGACTATCAATCATCAAACAATAAGCAATTATTAAGCATTGACTATATACCAGGCACTGTTTTGGGACCTGAATAAAAAAATACAAAAATTGAAACAATCCCTGACCCAAAAGATTTTATATTCACAAAGGGGAGAAATCAAATATACATATAACTGCATTCTGTGCAGGATAGATGATAAATGCAGCAATGTGTGCTCTGCTTTTGTAAAGATAAGCATCTTTCCTTTTGCAACTCCCAGTATTTTCAATGTTTCAATGGAATTCAAAATGCATTATTTTTTTTTCAGGATGTAATGCATTTAAATGCAAAGTTTCCCAAACAGGTAGCAACAGACTGGCCTTTTAAAATAATGGCCTACATTTATAAATAACTTCAAGATAGATACACTAAATCAGATAATGGGCCCAACTCTACTGACAAGGAAGAAAGAAAGCATTCATTCTTTGGAATTGTAGTACATTAGTCCTTTCAGGCCATCTGTAAGTTCTTAACACATTTTTTCTCTAGCAAACTAAAGAATATCTGGAAGAACAAGTTTGGGTTTATGGGTGCAAAATGATCAGATTATAAGAGCATCACTATGGATTGACACATACCTGATTTTGCTATGGAGGACTGGTGAAGTTTCAACTCATACTCTTTAGATTGCCCCAGGTGTCTACAATGCAATAAGTCAATAAGTCAACCTGCCCTTTAGGGGAAGGGGTGGGGAGAAGGAGGGAAAAAGTTGGAACAAAAGGATTTGCAACTGTCAATGCTGAAAAATTACCCATGCATACATCTTGTAAATAAAAAGCTATTAAAAAATCCCCCCCCCCCAAAAAAAGAGGCTATTCTCACCCATATGGTAGAAGATGAAAATTAAAACAACCATTTTAGGCAACCTGAACATGCTCCAAAGGACCCTGGGAGATGCTTCCACATTAGAAAAACTGGATCTGCTCAGACCAGCTTATTCTCCATTTGGATTAGTGACCCCCATTTCTATTTGAATTTGACACTATTGGCTTAGAATGTTGAGCAGCTAAGCAGCTTGCTCAGGCATGGAGCCAATATATGTCAGCAACAGGATTTAAACCCAGTGAGGTGTTCCTAGCTTTGAGACCAGTTCTCTACTTCCTCTCATACACACCCCCACACGCATACATATATTAAAACACAAGCATATTGTCATTACATAGAAACATATTATAGAATGGGATGTATTCTATCATATTATGTTTTTCTTTTATTTCTTATATTGTAAAAAGAAAAAAAGTAAATTGGTGGGCACTGGAGGAGGATTTTTAGAAGAAGGAGGTATGATTAAATAGTTCTCCTAAATGAATGGTTTAGTTTTTTCTTAACTTAGAAACTAAGAACTTTTTTTTTAGAAACTTCTCCAAGCAGTTGTTTAAACAAAGCAGGTGCTAACAACCTAAACTAAACTAAGGGGATTGCTAGGTAGCCCCGTGGATAGACTTCTGGGCCTGGAGTCTGAAAGATTCATCTTCCTGAATTAAAATTTGACCTTAGGCACTTAGTAGATATATAACCCTAGGCAAGTCACTGTTTGCCTCAGTTTCCTCATCTGGAAATTGGGGTGGAGAAGGAAATGAGAAACCATTTTAGTACCTCCGCCAAGAAAACCCCAAATGGGGTTACAAAGAATTGGACTTGACTGAATAACAACAACAAAAGGCCTAAATTATTAACTGGGGTGTCCATATGGATCCAATTAATTGAATAAATATTGGATCTTAGCTTTGCTAATCATAGCCTCAGTGAACAAAGCAAATTCAGATCATTTTCTAGCTTGTCAGGTCCTCACAAGAAGCAGGATAATATGGCAGAGAGAGTTTAGGAGTCAGAAATATCTGGTTCAAAACCTCCTTGAATACTTTGTGACAATGAATAAATTATATGACTGCTCTGTGCCTTGGTTTCCTCATCTATCAGAAATGAAGGGATTGGGTTTAATAACCTTTCAAGCCCTTTTAGATCTAGATCAATGATGTTCTTATTTTCTTTGGGGGATCAAGGCCAGTGTCCTTTAGAAAAGAGGTAATGAACCATTGCATTCCACCATTATCATTTGTTTCATTTGTTTCCAGGCTGAGGACTCTTGCATTGTTGGATTTATAGAATATAGGAGAGTTCATAGGAGGCCAGGATCAAAATATTTCTCTCTTCAAGAAGGTAAAAATAGCAAAGTGCTTTTAAACTTTTATTTATGTGAAAAGATCTGCTGTCCTAGATCTCAGGAAGGTCCAGTTTGCATCATTCTAAGTGTTCCTTTATTATAAAAATGGACTTCACAGAATGGTTCATTGGAACTGAGCCTTCAGAAATGGAAAGGACCTTAAGATTATCTAACTCTAGTTCTGAGCTGGGAGGTCCATCTACTAGCCAAGAGAAAGAACCTGAAGCTCAAGGATTTAACCTTTGCCCAATGCTGAATTCAATGTTCTTACTACTCCATCAATTTTCATGATTAGTATACTCTTGTTGTTAATAAGTGAAGAAGGGAGGAGGAAGAGGAGGAGGGGAAAGGAGAGAAAGAGAGAGAGAGAGAAGGAAAGAAAGAGAGAGAGAGAGAGAGAGAGAGAGAGAGAGAGAGAAAGAAGAAGAAGAAGAAGAAGGAAGAGGAGGAAGAGAAGGAGGAAGAGGAGGAGGAGGAGGAGGAAGAAAGGAGAGAGAAAGGGAAGGAGGGAAGGAGAAAGAGAGAGAGAGAGAGAGAGAGAGAGAGAGAGAGAGAGAGAGAGAGACCGAATGTGTGTGTGTTTCAGAGAGATAGAAAATTAGCCTCCAAGTCAGCAAGACCTCTCTTCAAGGTTAAATTTTCTCTGATAAATATTAGCTCTGGGATAACCTCTCAGTGCCCCTGGCTCTTCTCTGACTATAAATCACAGAATAGGTTCTGATCTTCATTGGGAAAGGAAGTCCCCTCTTTGGCAATTCTCCAAGTAGATGAAATCACAGTCCCAACCAAACTCCTCACTCTCCAAAACCAAGCAAACCAGAGCTTTAGACCTTTCAAGACATACAGTTTATTCTGCTTTTGCTCTGAGAAGATATTTTAAAGCCACTTTTTTGACTTATATTCCTGAGCTTTTTTAGAACTACTCAGAGTATTCAAGGCCACTTTACGAACCCCAATTTTTATGTACAAGCATTCTAACTTCCACAATGCATAGGATTGCTTGCAGTGAGTATGTTACTTGTGCTGTGTTATTTACAGTTCCTGCAAATAGAAAACAGGAGATAGCAAACCTCTCATCGGATGTTCACTATAATTTGGACAATTACAGACTAGTTTTTGTTCTTAAGCTAAATCATTTGGTAGGACAGAGCAGTTGCTTTTGTGACATCACCGATACCTAATCAGAAATTCAAGGAAGAAAGAAGAGACTTTGCTAAGAAAGGTTTTTTTTTTCCCTTATTTAAGTCACAAGAATTTGTCTTAGATCATAAACAAAGATCTTACAATTAACTATATAAATAATATATTTTTTTGCTTTTATGGGTATTATGTGATTAAATGAGATTCACTAGAAATAAACACATTTTATTTATTTTTTTGTTCATTCATTCATTCATTCATTCATTCATTTTTCAGTGTAGTTGGGTTTAAATGACTTGTCCAAGGCCATACATTTAGTTAAGTGTTATGACTAAAGCTGGATTTGAGCTGAGATCCTTTATCCAGTGTGAGATCTAGCTACCCCTAGATATTTTTTAGATTATTTTAATTTAGATATAAGGGATCATAGATAAAGAGGATTTGGAAATCACCTACTCCAGAAGCAGCAAATAGGCAGTCTAGGGGCCACATGCAACCTGCAACACTCCCTAGTATGCTCTGAACCAGATTAAAATGTAATTGGGAAATACTCAACAAAATAAGTAAAAATATAGTAAAACATAAATGAATTACATTCCCAAATGAAGTCAATAAGTGTCCCGCAGTGGTCCTCATGTACAGATTAGCTTCTGTTTTTTTTTTTTTTTTTGAGCTTGACACTACTGATGGGTCCAACCTCTCATTTTACAAATGAGGAAACTGAGGAAGGCTAAATGATTTTTCCAAAATCACATACACAGTAAGTGATAGAATTCAAGACCCCTAACTTTCTAGACCTAGAATTCTTTCTACTATATTTTGCTGTTCCTTAAACAACCAGCCAAACAAACAAAAAGAGTAGCTTGTATGAAGACTGATGTTATCCATCCTCATATGAATCAGTATTAAAGGCAGGATGGGATGATGGCCAGAGATGTGGCCCGTATCAGAAAGACAATGCAATATTTGTAAAGTATTTAGCAGAATGCTTAGTATCTAGAAGGTTTTATAAATGCTTCTTTCCTCCCCCCTTTTCCTTATACCTTATTCATCCTGACTTATTCACTCTGGTCAAATCATTAATTTCTAAGTTTTCCAGATTTAGAAGAAATGATGATTTGCATTGATGGAGAGAGTTAACACACCAGGAGTCCCTTAAACTGATTAAATAAAAAAATCCATTCTCTCCTGATTCACTTCCTCTCACCCTCCAAAAAAAGAGTCAGACTAAAAACCATTTACATTGAATTCCCAATCCCTATATTTATGCCCACCTGCATTTTTGATTTCCTTCACAAGCTAATTGTACAATATTTCAGAGTCTGAGTCTATTTGTACAGCAAAATAACGGTTTGGTCATGTATACTTATTGTGTATCTAATTTATATTTTAATATATTTAACATCTACTGGACATCCTGCCATCTGGGGGAGGGGATGGGGGGTAAGAGGTGAAAAATTGGAACAAGAGGTTTGGGAATTGTTAATGCTGTAAAATTACTCATACATATAACCTGAAAATAAAAGGCTATTAAAAAAAAAAAAGAGTCAGATATGCTTAGCCCATCAATACAGTCTCAGTGATGGACTTCAATGGGTTCAGAGAACTTCAAAATTGAAATAAACTTTTTTAAACTTTAAAAAAATTTTTTATTAAAGCTTTTTATTTTCAAAACATATGGATGTATAAATTTTCAAATGATCCTTGCATATATGGCCTTGTGTTCCAAATTTTCCCCTCCTTCCTCCCACCCCTTCCCCTAAATGGCAAGTAATCCAATCTATGTTATATATGTTAAAATATAAGCTAAATCCAATATATGTAAACAAATTTAATTATCTTGCTACATAAGAAAAATCAGATCTTTGGGAAAGAAAATGAGTAAGAAAACAAAATGTAAGAGAAGAACAACAAAAAGAGTGAGAATGTTATGTTGTGATCCACATTTAGTTCCCATAGTCCTCTCTTTGGGTGTAGATGGTTTTCTTCATCACAAGAGCATTGGAACTGGCTTCAATCATCTCATTGTTGGAAAGAGTCACTATCACCAGAATTAATCGTCATATAATATTGATGTTGCTGTGTATAGTGATCTCTTGGTTCTACTCATTTCACTTAGCATCAGTTCATCTAAGTCTCTCCGGGACTCTTTGAAGTCATCCTGCTGATCATTTCTTATAGAACAATAATACAAATTTTATTGGTTATCATCAAGAACTACTGTACAAAAGAAAGCTATTTTTTCTTGAAAAAATAGTGATAAGTTTAAATGACCTGTCCAGGTGAGTAATTTGATTCCTAAGCAGGGTTTTTTGTTTTTTTTTTCAAAAGATCCACAGTACTGGAATGAATCTAATTTTGAAAGAGATAAAAATTAGAATTCTTAGGAACAAAATGTTTTTAGTCAATTTTTTTTACTTTAATTTTCATTCAAATTTTCACCACACATGATGATGAGATAATTTACACAATAAATGAAAGATGGTTGTTTTTGTGTTGAGCACAGATTGAAATCTCTGCTGTGGTTGTAGTTTTAAGGCAGAAACCAGTTTTTTTAAAATAGCAAATCTCTTTGGCTTAGTTATCTCCTACATTCTTAGAACTTATAAATCCCACAATTCTTATCATGTCCAAGTAAAAACAAATATCAGAGATCTCACCAGAGAAGTTTTAAAATGTAAACTGAAAAATGTCATGAAGAGCCATTATGGTGGTATCAGGTAGTACTACCAGAAACAGAAATAACATATAAACAGTTGCAACCTATCTGATTTCTGTAAGAAGAGTAAGATTCAAGAATGTTTGATAGAGTCCCTAAAAATTTTGATGCAGCCAACTCAACTAGAGGCAACTTCAATTAAAGTAGGAATTATTTTTATTTTTTAAAATTTATTTTTATTTTTAAATTATTTTTGGAGTAAGAATTCTTAATGTGTGTGTGTGTGTGTGTGTGTGTGTGTATTATGGAACCCTTGGAAGTTGGGTGAAATCTATGGATCCATTATGAAAATCATGTTTTTAAATATGTAACAACAACAACAACAATAACAACAGAGGATTATAAAAGCATGTAATTATATTGAAATTTTAAAAATGTAATATTTTCTCAGTTCATGGACAATCTTAAATCTATTCACAGATTATTTGGTGGTTTGTGAACCAGGTTAAGAATTTTGGATTTAGAAAATGCCTGTTCATTGAACAGAGTACCATCATAGATTTTAATCTTAGTTTTTGTGAAAGAACAAATTGCTGATTCATTCATTTATAGCACCCATTTAAGCTTACTCCCTCAACTTTCAGTGGCAGGTTGGGTACTCTTGACCCTAAAGGTAAATCTCCTATGTGTAACTACTCCTAATAACTCATCCCTTAACAATGAACCAATTAGCATTTTTCTTTTTTGGTTCTCTCCTCCCCAACTTAATAGTATTTTATTTTTCTCAATTATATGTAAAGATAATTTTTGACATTTAGTTTTATAAGATTTTTAGTTCCAATTCATTCTACCTTTTTCAAGCACTCTGATATAGGTTATACATGTGTAATCATATTAAACATATTTCCACATTCATCATGATGTGAAAGAAGAATCAAAGCAAAAAAAAAAAAAAAAAAAAACAAAACATGAGAAATTTTTAAAAAATGAAAATAGTATGCTTTGATCTACCTTCAGACTCTATAGTACTTTCTCTGGATGTGGATTGCATTTTCCATCATAAATCTTTTTGAATTGTCTTAGAGAAGAGCAAAGTCTATTAAAGTTGATCATTATAGAGATATTATTACTGTGTACAATGTTAGGTCTGCTCACTTCATTCAGCATCAGTTCATTTAAGTCTTTCCAGGTTTTTCTAAAATCTGCCTGCTCATCATTTCTTATAGAACAATAGTATTCCATTATATTCATATACCACAATTTATTCACTTATTCCTCTATTGATGGACATCCCTGTGATTTCTAATTCTTTGTCACTACAGAAAGCTGCTATACACACACACACACACACATACACACACACACACACACACACACACACACTCCATGAACCATGCATTAGTATTCCAATTTTCCTGCATCTTGTTCAACATTTATGATTTTCCTTTTCTGTCACATTAGCCATTCTGATATGTTCTAATTTGCATTTCTCTAATCGATAGGGATTTGAGTATTTTTTCATAAGACAAGAGATAGCTTTAATTTCTTTATCTGAAAACTGTTCAACTCCTTTGACTATTTATCAATTGGGGAAAACCAATTAGCTTTTAGAAAAATCATTTACTGTATTTATATACTATAAAGTCCAAAACATTAGATGTACATTCACACACAATAAAAGATATATAGATTCAGGAGGTGGGGTGGAGAATGATTGCAAACTTAAAAGTCCAATGGTAGTAAGCCACACACATAGGGATTTTTTTGGACAATGTAAGATATAACTCCACCATGAAGTTTCAGAATCCTCTCTTTCTCTAGTTATTCTTCATAAAGTTCTCTGGGAATATAATATTAGTGTCATTTATAGAACAGTAACTTCCCTACTAGATTAGGCTGGATCCTTTGAGAGTAAAGTACTTTTACACCATATATGGCTGTGATATAATTGCTCTTTTCTGGGCTTAGTTAGGAGATTAATTTGCTGCTGGCCCAGGGTCTGAATGTAATCAACATCCAAGATGGACCAGTCAGGCTCTGCCACTGAGCTGCTAGACTGACCTGGGCAAGTCACTTGGCACTTGGGCTAATGTTATCTTGACTGAACCTTAGTCATTTGGCTCTTCACAGGGTATTGTATCTTGGTTGAAAGGATTGATTCAGGGGACTGACTGCCTGGGTTCACTCTTTGATGAAAAAATGCATTCCACATCACTCCTAGACCCTAACCATGTCCTTTATTTCTCCTTCCTTTCTTAGCTAAACATCTTGAGTATGTTATCTACACTTGATGCTTCAATTTTCTTTCCTCTCATTCACTTCTAAACTCTGCAATCTGGTTTCTGATGCTATCATTTAACTGAATCTACTCTCTCCAAAGTTTTGAATAATCTCTTAATTGTCAAATTAATTGCTTTTTAAAAATTCTCATCATGCTTGACTTCTCTGTAGCCTTTGATATTTTTGATCATCCTTTTTTCCTGGATAATCCCTCAAGGTTTTTGTAATACTGCCTTCCCTTGATTCTCCTCCTACTTATCAGATGGCTCCTTAGTTTCCTTTGTTGAACTTTCAACTATATTATGGCTTTTAATCATGCTAATCCTTATTAAGTATCTGTGTTTATTTTTCTTTTCTCTATTTATATTATGTCTCTTAGTGAGCTCATCAGTTCCTTTGCTTTTAGTTTTCATCTCTATGCAAATGATTCAGGGATCTTTTTATTTGGCTCTAATATCTCTCCAGAGCTCCATTCTCATATCACTGGCTACATCTTGGACACATTGAACTGGATCTCCTAATCAACACGTTCAAAAGAAGAACTCATTATCTTTCCCTGTCCAAAATCTCTCCTCTTTTAAATTTCCCTATTACTATTGGAAGTACCAACAGTAATCCTCCTGTCATCCAGGATCTCTAATTTAGTATCATGCTCAACTATCTACTCACAATCATTTCATATATCCATGCCGTTTCTAAGTCTTGTTATTTCTACTTTGACAACATCTCTCATAAGCATATTCTTTTTTCTATTCATATAGTGCCACCTTGGTTCAGGTACATATTCGCTTAAATCTGGACTATTTTAATAGCCTCTAGTTTTTCTCTCTGACCCAAATCCTTCCCCTTTTAAAATTCATTTTTGGTTCAGCTGGCAAAGTGATTTTCCTAAAGTTCAGATTTGACCATGTTAAATGGTCAAATTTCCCCATTCAATAAATAAGTGAACTCTCTTATTTTGTCTGGGATCAAATATAAAATCCAGTTTGATTTTTAAAGCCCTTCGAAACCTGACCCATGTCTTCCTGCTTTTTCAATCACCTTACTCTTTAGTGTAACTTAAGTGTTTTCAGTATCTTTAGTGATATGATCCAATTTACACTACCCTCCATCTCCTTGATTTTGTCTTTTGAGAGTCTATCCCTCATTTCACTGACTGGAGTGCTCTCTGTTCTGACTTCCAACTTCAGGCTTTTCTAGTTTCCTTTAAGGCTCATAGCAAATTTTCACTTCTTCAAGTGCCTTTTTAAATCACCTGCCAATATAGCTAGTGAAAAATTTTTACATTATATATATATATATATATATATATATAAATTGACTCAACTTTATAAGAATAAAAGCCATTCTTCAACTGATAAATGGTCAAAAGTTATGAACAATTTTCAGAAGAAGAAATTAAAACTACTTCTAGTCATATGAAAAATGCTCTAAGTCACAGTGTCTCTACTGGATCTGTATCCCAAAGAGATCATAAAAAAGGGAAAAGGACCCACATGTGCAAAAATGTTTGCAGTATCCCTTTTCATAGTGGTAGGGAACTAGAAAATGAGTTGACACCTATCAGTTGGGGAATGGCTGAATAAGTTTTGGTATATAAATATTATGGAATATTATTCTATAAGAAACTATTGGCAGGAGATAATTTCCCACATATGTTGTATTTTCTTCTATATTCAGTTATTTGAATATACCTTTTTAGAATTCTTGAGATCAGGAATAGTGCTTTTGCCTTTCTTTGTAACTGCTTCTTAGTGTAGTACCTGACCCATTTTTTGTTTGTTTGTTTGTTTGTTTTTTAGTCATTTTTGGTCATCTCTGACTTTTTGTGACCCCATTTTTTTTTTCTTTTTTTTTTTTTTGCAAAATAATGTGGTTTTCCATTTCCTTCTCCAACTCATTTTATAGATGAGGAAACAGGTTAGATGAATTGCCCAGGGTCACATATCTACTAAGTGCATGAGTCCAGATTTGAACTTAGAAAGATGAGTCTTCCTGATTCCAGGTTCAGCAGTCTATACACTGTGCCACCAGCTGCCCTTTGGCACATGATCTGCACTTAATAAATGCTTGTTGACTAATTCTTTTCAGTTAACTCAGGAATACTAGGACACTCCCCTCTTTGACCTTCAGGGCATTGGGTCTGAAGTTAGTCATCTCTATGTAGGTGGTCTGGACTTTCCTGTTCAGACAGTTCCACCAGTTTCAGAAACGGGCTCTTGGGTTATATTTCCCAGCTTCCCATTGGGTTGTTAAGCAAATGAATAATTAGAAACAAACATTAAGAGGTCAACTTTTCCTCTGGGGTGAGTTCTTTGTCTTTGCTGTCCTGCCAGGTGAGCCTTAAATCTTTCTAAGGTATAAGATTCACCTTTTATATCTGAAAAGTTTCCCTTTCATATTCTATATTTCAAAATTTCTTCGCTCTTATTGACTTTTAGCTTTGCCAAAATCTAGCCTGTACCCTTCCAGCTTGGATTCTGCTTCTGTAGTCTCTGATAAATGCATCTTAGAATCTGGCTTTTGCATAATTCCCAGATAAAGCTCCTACATATGCCTCTCCCTAGACTCCTACCCTTATGTGTCATTTCCCCCCATTAGAATGCATACTCTTTTAGGGTCCATTTACCAGTATTTCCATACCTAGCTCATATGAATCTGGCATATAGTCGGCATTTGATAAATGCTCTAAATCTAAAAGCTTCTAAATCTAAAGGGAGTACATTCTCCCATATTCAAATATTGGTTAAACATTTGTTACTTACTAAGGGAGATTTAAAAAAAAAACCAGACCTCTGTATATATTTTCTTTGTTCCATGTAGCTTGCAACTATAGGAGTGGAAATGAGAACAATATAATTGAGAACAATTAAGAAACACATGTGATCAAAAAGTGCTAAGGTAGAAACTATATGGTTAAGGTAACTAGAGATGACTGATCTGGGGATAAGCTTAATCTGGGAAGGCTCTTTGGAAGAGATCTACTATAGAAACCAAAGTGAAATAAACTCAGCAGCTAACACACTGATATGACGCACAGAATCCCATTAGGTAATTAGCACAGTAAAAGGGACTGATGACGTGGGTGAGCTTAGAGAAAGCAAAAAGCTGTTTTATAAATCCTAAATCAGGTACCATTTTCAAGAAGGGATTTAGGTGTTACATTCAGATGCCTCAAATTGTGAAATATTGCAATGGCAGCCTTTTCAAATAGTGGGAAATTGATCATAAGTGATCTAGCTTTTATGATAATATATAATTGATCAATTAATCTACCAACCAACAAGTATTTACTCTGCACCTACCATATGTCAGGTACTCTGATGGTGGGGCAAAAATCAAACTATTCTTGCCCTCAAGGAATTTATATTCCATCAAGGAGGGGGGGACAATAACCCACACACACACACACACATACAACAGAAATATAAAAAGTACGGAATAGTTGTTTTTTTAACTTTATTTCTTTTTCTTTTTGAGGGAGGTAAGTCACTAGTAGCTGGGGAGAATCATTTGGGAGAAGTCTTATGTAGGAGCTTTGAAGAATCATATATTTTAATCTTCTTGTTGTTTGCTTGTTTTTTCTTTTTTTTTCATTTTTTCCCTTTTCATCTGATTGTGTATGAGTGCATGTGTGTGTGTGCAGCATGACAGATATGAAAATATGTTTAAATATTTGCATTTTTAGCATATATTGGATTGCTTGCTGTCCTGGGCCAGGAGAGGGAGAAACATTTGGAACATAAAGTTTGGTGAAGATAAATATTGAAAACGATATTTGCATGCATTTATAAAAATAAAATACCATTAAAATGAACTTTGAAGGAAACAAAGGATTACACATGGTAAAGGGGGAATATATCTCAACTGGTATGGGATACTGAAGTATGGGGTTTTGGCCAATCCCTGGCATTTCTTTTCCTCTGATAATAGAGATTAGAATTTAATATAATATAATACAATTAGTATAATATAATATATAAATAATAATAACATAGTAATAGAGAAGCTAATAAGATCTTTGAATGGCAATGTAGAATAGCAGATAGAACACTGGTCTTGGAGTCATGGAAATCATTTGAATCCAAATATCATCTCAAGCATTCACTATGTGACCCTGGGCAAGTAGTTTAACATTTCTATATCTCATTTTCTTCATCCCTGAAATTAAAGATCTGACATTATGACCCCTGAGGTTCCTTTCAGTCTAGAGCTGTGGATCTATGAACCTCTCCCTCTTTCCCCCGTTAACACCAATTGTCTTTATTTGTGTCATTGCCTTATGGTAGTGAAGATAAAGGATGCAGGTATTCACCTCATTAATTGGGAGGAATGATAAAAATCTGAAGAAATTAAAGGGTGCATAGATGAAGAATGACTTCTCAAAAGATTGCTTGTTTTGTCCCCCTTGCTATAGCCTGAAGACCATCATGTTGGAGTCCAGATGACTCATCTCTGCTAATTAAAGAAATGTAGTTGTATTCATCTCCCTCTGGCACCCTCTGGCCCTGGTACACTAGCATCTCTTGCCCTGAACCCTTCTTTGCTTCTTTGAACATGTTGTCTCTTCTGATAAATTAATCTCCTTGATGGTTCCATTTTTGTCTTTGTATATTCATTACCTAACGCAGTTTCTAGCACATGTAAGGGACTTGACAAATGTATGTTGATTGACTTATTGATCCCTTTGCTTTTGTATCCCCATGAATGTTTCATGTTTGGCTTTCAATCTTACTATCTTGCTTGGTTCTTCAGCACCTAGGACAGTGCCTGGTACATAGTAGGTATTTAGCAAATGTTTGTTGACTTTTTTGGAAACTTCTTTTAAGATACCAAAATTTCTGATATGGACTAGAAAGCTATTAAGCAGTTTCATCTACATGACTGATCTAACATATCAGTTTACTCTCCATAGGCAAGCTTACGTGAACTAGGTGTGCTGTCACATCAAGAAACAAATATCACCATCAGTTCTCCCTCTTCCCCTTTTTTCTGCTCCACAGAGTAGAATCATTGCAAGTGGGGTACACAGAAGAAATATTAAAGGACCAATAAACTACTCCCTTCAAACAATGCTGTCACTGTTGGCAAAGAATCGCTAAGTAGCTGTTGCCTTATCCAAAAAATTAGAATTTTTTTTTTACCAGATGTACTGGGTCAAGATCAACCATTTATCAACCTTTTTTTTTTTCAGGTACGTTTTGGAAAGGATAGTTTCACATGAAAAACTTCAATTGAAGTGGATAGAACACTGAACTTATAGTTGGAAGGACTGAGTTTAAATGCCAATTTAGACACTTACTAACTCTGTGATTTTGGAAAAATCACTTAAGCTGTCTTTGCCCCATCTGATTAATAGGGTTAACATTAACACTATCCTCCAGGCTTGCTGTGAGGAACAAATAAGTTAATATATGTAGACTGCTGTGTACAAATATGAGTATAACATAGATGTTAGCAACTAATAGTCACTAAAAACCTGTTTGATATATTTTGTTTTTGAGGAGGGGCAGGGTGTCTTGATCTGTTTCATTAGATGTAAATTCTTCTGAATGAGGAAACTTCCTTAGTGACAATCAACAGCTGTTTTATTTTTGAAGAGGTTGTTGGGATGGTAGTGAAAGGTTAAGGGACTGCAAGGTCACATAGGTAGTACATGTCAGAAATAGGTCTTCTAGACTCTAAAGCTGGCGCTCTGTATCCACTCTATCAAAGCTTCTTAAACTGTTGCATAACTGAATAGGGGAGCTGAAAAATTATAATTTAATATCAGTAAATACTTAGTTTGTTTACCCTATTTTATATACCTACATACCTATGGTTGCATAAAAATTTCTCGGGCAAAAAGTTTAAGAAGCCATGCACTATATATTATGTTTTTCCCTCATGCATCTCATAATCAGAGTTAATAGCACAAATCTGGAATAAGAAAGCTTGATCTTCCAATCTTGGTCCTTGTGTAGTTTGTCCTAGACATTCACTGTGGCCAGGCAGGTAGTGAACCAATGGAAAGACTGTCTTAAAGCAGAAGACCTGAGTTAATTTTGTGACCTTGGAAAAACCACTTAATTTTTCTGTTTTCTGTTTCCTTCTCCATAAAATAAAGATAATAATAGCACTTGCTTCACAGAGTAGTTATAAAGACCCAGTGAGATAAAATGTATAAAGCACTTGGTAAGCCTAAAAGCACTCTAGCTATTATTATTGCGAAATGAAACTTTTCATGATAGCAAGAGATAAGAAACTTGAGTTGTCAATAGCAAAATCATGTTTGTAATGTTTGTATAGATATAGCACAAAACATTCCCTTTCCTCAATTGACTAGGGCTCATGAACCCTGTCCTATAAGCAGTGGGTCCAATATTTTTAGGTTCTTCCTGCTG
>NC_045430.1:33765040-33845040 GCF_902635505.1 Sarcophilus harrisii
ACTCTAATCCCAACACTGCACTATGGTACCATCAAGCAGCTCTTCAAGACCACAGACTAAAAAAAGAAAAATTAAATATAGTACCTGCATTAATGAAACTTATAGTCTTTTTTTTTTTTTTTTTTTTTTTGGAGAGATTAGACAAGGATGTAAATGACTAAAGTGGAATAGAACAGATTAATAGTATATATGAGGGACATAAAGCTTTTCTTATTAAAGATCATTCCCAGCTGGGAGATCATTTCAGGTTGGGCAAGATTTTAAAGGGCAGAGAGTGGCGTCAGAGCAAATGTGCATTTCAAGTATGGGAAAGAGGGTATAGAGATAAAATCCTGACAGCAGGGTATAAACCTCAACATTCCTTACCACGTCATACTTCTATTTACTTTCCAGTCTAGTAAGAACAGTGAGGAATTCGCTAGCCTTTGGTACACGTTTCAAATGGCTGAAAAAACAAAAACAAAAACAAATACTGAATTTGTCTTACTGGAAGAGAAGGAGATGGTAAACATTATGTGTGAAATATGCTTAGAAAATATGTGTGTGTGTGTGTGTGTGTGTGTGTGTGTGTGTATGATTATAGATTTAGAAGCAAAAGAAACCTTATAGGTTATCTAATTCTAGTCCTTCAATATACAAATGAGAAAGGTGAGACAGAGAAAGTGATTTGTGCATGATCATAAAGTTATTATCTAAGACTAGATTTGAAATTTGAAGTCTTTCTGACTACTGTTCTAACACACTCCATGCTATCTCTCAGTCTGATCATTTTACACACATTTTATTAACATCATTTTAGCATTGTTGTTAGGCTATTTAGAAAATTTTCCTAAAGTAAAGAGAAGATTTTTCCATCTTTACAGTAAGTATGTCATTTATCTGGGTCAGGAGTTGAAAACTATGGGTTTATGGCCTGCATTTACAATTCATTTTAAGTTTTGCATGGTACTTTACATTTATGTCCTATAACAACACTATGGAAAGAGCTACAATTTTCCTAGTTTGGGCAAGTCATTTAGCCTTTAACAAAGAAAATTGAATTTGATAAGGATTAAGTGGCTTGGAAATCCATTGCATTACCCATAGTACCCCCAAGCTGATTTATAAGATTTATAAGAAGTGACCTTAGATATGATCAGATCTCACTTATTTTTTTAAATTAGGAAACTTAAGCCAGGGGAGGTTAAAAAGCTACCCCCAAATTGGACAGGTAGTAGAGCCAAAATTTGAGGAAAGATCCTCAGTTTTTAGAGGTTTAATAAAACTTTGCACTTGGAGTCAGAAATTATATAATCAAATCTTGCTTTAGATATTTACTAAACTGCATGATCCTGAATTAGTCATTTAATCTTTATGGACCCCACTTTTCTTATTGTAAAACTGAGAATATGATTCACTATTTTTCATTCTGCAATCAAACAAAATAATGTCTTGAAGGTGCCATCTAAATGCTAGCTATTGTTATAATCTATGATAAAAGTAACCTTGGCTTGAGAAAATGAATTCCATTTTTATGCCTGTTCCACCATGTAGGGGGAGATGAGCCAGAATGAAGGCAGGAAGCAAGTGAAAATTCCATGGTTTTGAACTTAACTTATCTAACAACTAAATAAAAAGTTCAGCTCTCCAGGAATGCCAGGTCCCTTCAAGGACATTTTATAAGGATCAAGTTTACTTGGAAAAAGAAAGTGTGAATAAGAGCATAAAAATCCTTCCATTTCATTATATTAGCAGTAAAGTCAAGTCGAATGTCAGATTCAGAGGATTTACAGAAGCTAGAAGTGGGCAGCTCTGGGGAAGAGCAGCCTTGATAAAGAGCACCTAATAGATGAATTGTAAATCCTGAGAGATGACAGACTATTAGAGTAATTGCACTTTCAGAGAAAGGGTAGGAGAGAAAGGGGAATTGCTCCAAGAACTAGAAGCATTTGAAGCATGATATAAACAGAGGTTCCCACCTTTTTGTGTGTGTGTCATGGGCTGGCCCCTTTGGCAGAATGGTGAAGCTTCCTTTTCAGGTTTTAAAGTGAGTAAAGCAAAATATATGTTAACAAAGAAAATCAATTATATTGAAATATAGTTTATTGAAATGATTTTTATTTTTGAAACTAATTTCACAAATCTTGGGATACAAACTCTTGGATGTCTATATACATATAATCCTTGAATCTCTGGGGTTTTAAGCAGTAACAATGAATGAATATCAAGAAGTTGTGATAAATGGTAATGATGAAAAAATATACCACAAATTCTGTGATGCAGCTAAAGCAGTCCTCAGGGTGGAAATTATATCCCTGAAAACATACATTAATAAAATAGAAAAAAAAAGAGGATTAATGAATTGAATATGCATGTAAAACATTACAAAGCCAAGAAACAAGACCAAAATTAACACAAAAGAGGAGATATTAAAAATTAGGGCAGAAACAGATAAACTGGAACCAAAGAAAACTATGGAAATAAATAAAACTAAAAACTGGACCTTTGAAAGAACTAATAAAATGGATAAATCTTTAGACAATCTAGTTAAAAAGAGGACAGAAAATGAAATCCACAAAATAACAAAGGAGAAATAACAATGAAATTATCCTATTTATTAAAGCCTTTATTTTCTTACATATTTTCTTTCTTATCCACCATAATAAGATAATTATATGTTCCAATTTTAGCAAAACTTTTCATAAACTATTTCAGGCTGTTTTTATAGGATGAATGGAGGTTTCTGGATGACATAGGCAGCTAAGTAACATAATAGTGCACAAAACTCTTGGCTTGGAATCGGGAAGTTCAAATTTACCCCAGATACTTATTAATTTGTGTCATTGGGGAATTCATTTAATTTCCTTGAGTTCTGTTTTCAGTTCTACAAAATTCTGCAAGAAAAACAAACAAACAAAAAATAAACAAAAATCCCTTAGAACAGACAGGAGACCTAGCTCTATATGGTATAGTGAATAAACCACTGGATTTGAATTTAAATTCAGCCTCAAGCACTTTCTGATTATGTGATGGAAGTCACTTAATCCTTGTTGCCTCAGTTTCCTTATCTATAAAATGGAGATAGTAATAGCACCAATCTCTCAGGGTTTTTATGAGGATCAGATGAGACAACATTTGTAAATTCCTTTGCTAATCTTGGCATAGTTTATAAATATCGCTGCTATTATTGTTGTCACTACTGTCATTATTGTTATTGATAATATCTACCTCCAGGTTTTGTTGAGAGCATAAGATGAGATAATATTTGTAAATGCTTTGCAACTCTTAAATCGCTATATAAATGCTAGTTATTATTATTAAATCAGGATTTCTTAAACTTCTTGATCTTAGTCCCTATTAAACTCTTAAAATTATTGAGGAACCTCCCCCCATCCAAAGTTTTTGCTAATGTCAGAAATAAAAAAAAAATCTTAATATTATTATGAAAACAGCTTTGATCTTACATATCTGCAAGAGGATCTTGGGGATCATCAAGGGGTTTCCAGAAAACACTTTATTTTTTTTTCCTCTTGAAAAAATATTTTATTTTTCCCAGTTTCATATAAAATGATTTTTTCATTTGTTTTTAAAACTTTGAGTGACAGATTTTCTCTCTTCTTCCCTCCCAACTCCTCATTCCTCTTCCTGTCTGCTATTGAGAAGTCATATATGAAGTTATGCAAAACATTTCTATAAAAGTCATTCCAGAACATACTTTAGAACCACTGATCTAGATGATCATACAGTTAGGTACTTTGAAAGCTGGTCATTTGAGTGATTATATAATTCAAAGGATAAACATTAATGTCATTGCCTATAGCCTGAGCTATTTTATCATGCATTTTGACACTGACTTGCTTTTCTCTATTTGGAACAACCTAGGAGTTTCTGGACTAGATTTTCAAGAATTATGCCTCTGATCTCTGCGACAGTTAATCTACTCAGCTCTGAAAAAATCAATTTGGAAAAATCAGCTTCCTAATTAGGAGATGAGGAAGGTCTGATCAGATAGTAATTTATTTGAAAAAGATCTCTGGGTAGACTTCAAGCTCAACATGAATGAAAGGTGAAATAATACAAACACACATATGTATACATATACCTACATACACACATATGAGCCAAAAATCAAATAGAATCTTGAGCTGCATCAATCAATAAGCACTTATCAGGTACTTACTATGTTTCAGGTACCACGCTAAGTTTTGAGGATACAGAGACAAAATAAGGTCCCTATCCTTAAGAAACTTACATTCTAATGGGGGAGACAATGTGCAAACAAAGCAAACTGTGCAGAATAAGTAGGAAATAATAGAAGAAAGACATTGGAAAAAGGAAGGATTGAGGAAGGCTTCCTTTTGAAGGTTACAATTTTAGTTGGGACCTCAAGCAAGTCAGGAAGGTCAGTAGTCACAGTGGAGGAGAGAGAGAATTTCAGATATGGGGGAAAGCCAGAGAGAATGCCCAGAGCTAAAAGATGGAGGATTTTGTTCAAGACAAAGCCAGGAAGCCAGCACTGTTGAATTGAAAAGTATGTTTTGGGTTCCTGAAGGCAGTGGGTTATAAAATATATAAATACTTGAAAAACAGTGTGTAGGAATCAGGAGGTTACCTGACTACAATACTATAGCCTGATCAGTTAATATTTTATTGTTCTGGGTCCTATATTATAGGAATGGCATGGTTAGCATGAGGAGGGTGGAAAGGGGACTCAACAGGATGGTTAATGGGCTTTGAGTTCATGCCATAGGAAGAATAATATAAATAAATGGGAATATTTAGCTTGGACAAGAAAAGGCTTTGGGATGTGTGGGAGGAGACAGGGAGGTAGAATGAGGAGACAATAATAGCTGTCTTCAAGAACCTGTAAAGGATGTCATGTGGAACATGAATTAGATGTGATGGGGAGAAGCTGCAAAAATATCAGAAAATGCTTTATTCTAAAGCAAATTCCTTGGGAGGAAGTGGGCTCCTCTTCATTGCTGTTGAATTGTTTTATGTGTATCCAACTCTTCATGACTCCATTTGAGTTTTGTTTTGTTTTTATTTTTGTTTTTGGCAAAGATATCGGAATTGTTTGTCAGTTCCTTTTAAAACTCAATTTATAGAGGAAGAAACTGAGGAAATAGAGTTAAGTGACTTGCCCAGGGTCTAGTAAGTATCTGAGGTCGGATTTGAACTCATGAAAATGAATGTTATAGTTTCCAACCCATGTTGTGTGCACTATGGCGCCACCTAGCTTCCCCTCCTCTTCTTTGAAGATCTTCAAACAAGTTGAAAGATTATTCAAACAACATTTATCTTGTTATTAATTTAATACTTTTCAAACACCATGTTAAGTGATAAAATTATGAAAAAAAAAAAAAAAAGAAAGCCCAGTCCGAGGTCTCAAGGAGTTCAGTCTAAATGATATCTTGTTAGTGCTTTGTTAGGGGAGATACTTTTTTCTTCTTTTTCTTTTTTTTCCCTTCCACTTTTTCTTTAGGATGTGAGAAATTAGAAAGTTGCTAAGGTCTTTTTCAACCTGGAGACTGTATGATTCAGTGGTCACAGCTTCTTCAAAATACTATATTGTATTCTTTAAAGATAGTGAAAATTATTTGAAGAACAGAAACTGAAATATAACTGAGGCAATTGAGACCTGGGACAATAAAGTGCTTTTTCTTTTTAAAAAATTACTTCTTTCCTGTTTTTTTTTTTAAGGGGAATTTGAAGAATTTAATGGATTAGGAAACATGTAATGATGATGAAGAAAAAAAGCTATAGCTATATGGCACTTTATGTAATAATAATGATGATAGTGATATTAATGATGAAAATAACATTAATATAGCACTTCAAGTTTGCAAATTACTTTACAAATATTATATCATTTTATCTTCACAATAACCATGGGAGGTAGGTACTACTTATGTAGTGATAAAGCAAATACATATTTTAATAGAAAGGGGAAAAAGAGCTTGCTATGGCAATTACTTAGCAAAGGAACAACAACTAGGAGAGTTCCTACTTAGGTTACTCCCTCCACCTCATCTCAGGGCTTTTACTAGTTCCTGTTTTAACTTGCTGGGGAAAACTTAAGCATGACACACTTTTAAGTTATATCTTCAATTTAACATTTCTCCATCACTTTCTTGGAGTATCAAGCTCACAGCCAGAGTCCAAACAGCTGATTAATCAAAATCTGATTAAAATATAATTGAGAAATGTTGAATAAAATAAATAAAAACAAATACAATATAGATAATGTACATTTGTGTTTTTTATGTCAAAATACAGCTTTCAGGGATGCAATTCTATTGAGTTTGAGAATTTCTGGGGTGTTAATGCTGGGAATTTAATAATTGACTCGACTTCAAGTTAAATCTCTGTCATAAAATTTACCAGTGGGGTGGAGGGAAGGGGAAGGGGAATATTTTTGGAACTTGTCTGCTTAAATGTCCTTGGAAATTTCATAAATTAAGAGGGTATAATCACTTATCTTTTTAGCTGTTTGAAACATGGATCAGAGTACTTTGTGCTTTCCTTCACCCAAAAGTCAGGTCATGGGAAAAAGTGGTCCTCGGGGCTTCATTTTTCATCATATAGAGAGGATGGCTTTTTGTTTATTAATTGACTTTTTGATTCAAAACTGATTCCAATAGAAAAGAAGGAGAAACACCTAAAAGCCTTGCAATTTGTGAGTCCTTAGAAGGTAGAAGCTATAATGCTGCATTTGATTTTTAAGAGGCCAGAGCTAATTAGGTTTGGATATTACCTGACCACCTGGTAGAACTGAGGTTAGAAAATAGTTACCTGATCACCTGGAGTCATGTTGGTTAATTTTCTTTCCTATTCTGCCTTTGAGAAAGCAGAAGCCTTTTTAACTGTTTTCTCTGTGATTTGCCTCTTTTCTTTTAGGGAAGATAAAACAGATAGAAACACTTTTTTGCCAGTAGGGCTGCGATTAGGATGAACTAAGGGCCTCCAAAGAGTTGTTGCTGTGCTTGATTAAGGAAATGATTTATCCAGAATTTTTTTTCCTTTGGAGATTACAAATATTGCTTTGAAAATAGATGCATCCATCCAAACCTCAAGACTATATCTTAGAACTACTTGAAAATCCAATTGTTGCCATCATACAGGGAAGAGAAAGGAAATAAGTATTTATATAGCACCTGTTATTTGACAGGCAATGTAATATAAGCTTCATTGGATCCTCATATTATATTGGAGAGCTGGAACTGTTATTTTCATTTTATAGTTGAGGAAACTGAGGCAAGCTGTACCCAGGATCATATAGCTAGCAAATGTGAAAGCAGATTTGAACTCAGGTCTTCCTTACTTCAATTTTTAAGTGAATAATCATCATGTCTTGGCAACATTTCTTTTTACACAGAGGAAATAGATAAATTTAGTGTATAGGAATTTTTTATATTGTTTCCCTGTTAACTTAAAAAAAATAAACCTTCAGAAAGGTCTGGAGAGACTTACACAAACTGATGCTGAGTGAAACGAGCAGGACCAGGAGATCATTGTATACTTCGATAACAATACTATATGATGATCAATTCTGATGGACCTGGCCATCCTCAGCAATGAGATGAACCAAATCAGTTCCAATGGAGCAGTAATGAACTGAACCAGCTACGCCCAGTGAAAGAACTCTGGGAGATGACTAAGAACCATTACATCAAATTCCCAATCCCTCTATTTTTGCCTGCCTGCATTTTGGATTTCCTTCACAGGCTAATTTCAGAGTCTGATTCTTTTTGTACAGCCAAATAACGGTTTGATCATGTATACTTATGGTGTATCTAATTTATACTTTAATATATTTAACATCTACTGGTCATCCTGCCATCTAGGGAAGGCAGTGGGGGAAGGAGGGGAAAAATTAGAACAAAAGGTTTGGCATTTGTCAATGCTGTAAAATTACCCATGCATATAACTTGTAAATAAAACGCTATAATAAAAAAAAAAGAAGTTATCAATGAAAACTGTGCTAATATTTTAGATCCAGAGGGTAAAACAAAAATGGAAAGAATCTACCAATCACTTCTAAATCATAAAATGAAAATTATAGAATTATAGAATATAATTTTTTAAATTTAATTTAATTTAATTTTTTTAATAATAGCTTTTTATTTACAAGTTATATGTATGGGTAAATTTACAGCATTGACAATTGCCAAACTTTTTGTTCCAATTTTTCCCCTCCTTCCCCTCATACCCTCCCCCTTATGGCAGGTTGACCAATACATGTTAAATATATGTTAAAGTATAAATTAAATGCAATATAAGTATACATGTCCAAACAGTTATTTTGCTGTACAAAAAGAATCAGACTGAAATTAGCCTGTGAAGGAAATCCTCTATTACTCTTATCTTTTTCTTTAGCTTTGCTAAAATTCTTGTTGGGGGCTTGGGTTCACTTAGAATTTTCTTTGAGGTTTATCTTGTTGCTGTTTTCATATTACTGAGTTTGTGTCTTGATCTTCTCTGCCACCATAATAGCTCTTTATGGTTAGATTCTTTCTTTTTCTTTCCTCTCTCCTTCCCTTCCTTCCTTCCTTCCTTCCTTCCTTCCTTCCTTCCTTCCTTCCTTCCTTCCTTCCTTCCTTCCTTCCTTCCTTCCTTCCTTCCTTCCTTCCTTTATTGATTTCCTATTTATCCTATGTATAACCTGCTTTGTGCTTATTTGTTGGCATGTTCAAATACAAGCTCCTTGAGGACAGGTACTCTTTTTGTACTCTCACTGCTTAACACAGTGCCTGACACACCATAGGTACTTAATAAATGTTTGTCAATTTGTTTTGAACAAATTGTTCAATCTTTTATGACAATCTTTATGTGACTTTATGACTTTTTTACTAAATCATAAAAAAAGTGACAAAGAAAATTCCCACACTAATGCAAATGTATGATCACAGATTTATATCACAGATTTAATCTTAAAGACCATTTACTTCCCATTTTAGTGATGGGAAAGCTGAAATTCAGAGAAATAAGGAATTTTACTCTAGATACCAGGTTGTAAGTAATAGAGGGAGAATTTGAATCTAGGTTTTCTGACTTCATATCCAAACACTCTTTCCTTTTTAAATCTTTTTTATTTTCAAAACATATGCATGGATAAATTTTTAATATTAACCCTTGTAAAACCTTGCATTCCAATTTCCTCTTTCCTCCACCCCCTCCCCCGGATGGCAAGTAATGCAATATATGTTAAACATAGGAGAAATATATGTTAAATTCAATATATGCATACATATTTATACAATTATTGCACTGCATAAGAAAAATCAAATCAAAAAGGAAAAAAAAGAGAAAAAAAAAATGCAAGGAAATAACAACAAAAACAGTGAAAATACTAGATTGTAGTCCACATTTAGTTCCTAGTCCTCTCTGTGGATGTAGATGGCTCTCTTCATCACAAGATTATTAGAACAGGTCTGAATCATCTTATTCCAACACTCTTTCCTTTGCATTACAGATCCTTTCAGTTTTCAAAAATTTACAATAATTAACTGTAATAATTAACTCTTGTGTGACCTGCCTTAAAGTGACAGGATGCTAGGAGGCACCATAATTCATAGAGCACCAGACTTGGAGCCAGGAAGACAGGCTCCAGTTATGGAACTGGAACTGATTTGAATTCCAGTCTGGCTTCAGACATTTGCTAGCAGAGTGACCCTGGCAAAGTCCCTTAAGATCTCTGCCTCAGTTCCTCCTTTGTAAAATGGAGATAAACATAATACCCACACAGAGACCAAGACAGAGAGACACAGAGGCAGAGAGAGAGACACACACAGAAACAGAGAGACAGAAACAAAGAGACAAAGACAGAGAGACAGACAGAAACAGAGACAGACGTCAGAGAGAGAAACAGAGACAGAGAGAGATGGAGAGAGAAAGAGAAACACATGGACAGATAAATAGAGTGATGGATAACTAGATGGATAGACAACTAGAAAGACAAATAAATAAGCAGATGACAGATGGATAGAAAGATAAGTGGATAGATAAATAAAGAGAATAAAGGATCAATATATAGATAGAAAAATGGAGAGATAGATGATATAGCTATGTAAATAGGCAGATAGATAAATGGATACACAGGAGAGATAAGTCAATAGACAGACTGATAGACAGGATAGATAGAAATATAACTAGGTAGATAGCTAGCTAGATAACTAGATAGATATGTAAATAGGCAGATAGATAGATAAATAGATAACTTACCTATTCTAAGTATCATACAGTAAGTTAATCATTGAAGTTACAAACACAAACAATGGAGATGATTCTTTTCCTCAAAAAATTTATATTCTAGTAGAGGAAGACAATCTAAAAGGGAAATGGAAAGGTGGAGATGGGACAGGTGTTCTGTGAATTATGATTTGGGAATGGTGCAAAATGAGGCAGACTCTTTCTTACCTCTTAAAGTCCAGGATAATTTTGGGTAAGAATCCAAATTTCTGATGGGGATGATGGTGAGAATGAAGATGGTATGGTTTGGAGCTAGTGTACAGCAAGTGAGTTTCTTAAATTTAAGATTTTCCAGGTCAAGGGCAACCTTTTCCCTGTCTTTAGTGTGTTCTTTGCTCCAGAGAATGTCACAACTAGAAAAGTGCTTTGCATGCAGTAAGTGCTCAGTTTCAGGGACATTGATCTTTGCCCAATTTTATTTAGCTCTCATGGTGTTAGACAGAGGAGAAGAGTAAAAGAACACTGTTTATGAAATTTAAATTTAATATAATACTATTTTAATTTAATTAACATTTAATGAAGCATTTAATAAATTTAAATTTCAAAATGCTTTAAAGAGAAGCATTGTTGTCATTTCTGAACACTCCTTACTAAAAATGGAATGTGCAGTGGATAGAGTCAATTAGGGAGCTTAGGAAGACATCCCTCTTGCCCCACTGGCTATGTGACCTCAGGCAAGTCACTTTACCTCTAAGTGGTCAAAGGCAACTCTAAAATATAAGGTACAGACATGCTTTGGTAGAAAGAATTTCCTTTTCCAGAGTTTCTCATTCCAAGTATACACAGATCCTATCCTTATTTCTATTGACGCTACCCCAGACAGAATGAAAAAATTCCTTTTTATTTTCCTGCCTATGTCTCTTCTGTGGGGTTAGAGATTTCAGCAAGACCAAGCTTCCCATGTCTTGGAGTATAATCAACTAAAATTCCTCTCAAGGAATAAAGAACAAGTACTGAATTCTGTTTCAGCAAAAGGAACGTAAAATGACATTGAACAAATATGGCCTCATATGATGAGGGAAATTCTTGGTCCTTTTTACTTTTTAATTCTCAGCCATATAGCTGGAATTGAAGCAGGAAAGTAAGCCCTAATAGAAAAGGTCAACGATCAGACTTTGATTGCTGGTTGTAATCCAGCAACTGCAGACATGATTAACAGATCATCATTTCAATCCCCAATTCTTTAACTTGGTCATTTTGTAAAATGGCTTCTGAAACTACAAGCATTCTTTTAAACTAGAAAATTGTGTCTGAGTAGTCCTAATCCTCACATCAGTTTATTGGGAATAGTTTGTCCTTTAATGTCCTTATTGAAAGCTTTTCCCCTTTCTTGGGTTTTGGAATGATTTGGCCCAGATGGGGTGCCGCCCCATGTTGGCATTGGGTTCATAAAATAAAAATTATCTAAGAGCTCAGCTTGCCTTGGCTTGCCTGGCCTATTTTCAGCCTTCATGACCAGAAATGAGCTTCTCTCTGTCTCATTTCTGCCCTCGGCCTCCTCCTCTGGGTGTGTCTCTCCCAGGTTTATTCCATCTGAGACAGACCTTTATTCATTCATTAGCTCATTCCTTCCATTAAGAGGTATCTGCCACGAATTCTGGAGAATACAGGCTTTTCTCAGTCTTTGTGGTCTTCGATGCTTTTCCTCCTCACTGCTTTATTCTGCTTTCCTTCCTATATATGGAAATATTCTCTTCTCCAAGAATGACCACTTCCAGCTGTGATCTTCCTGCCCCATCTCCTCTCCCTTCCACCAGTTTTTTTTTTTTTTTGGTGATCCACAGCTGTATTCATTCAGCTGCCTACCCATGGCCCCACACTCAGAGGAGTTCTCTCCTGCAGGGCTCTTAGGAGGAGAAACACAATGTAAATAACAATCCTAATAATAATAATGAGCTTTATGATTCCCCTCATGTTTACTGTAATAAACTATATATCATCTGAGTTCATTAAATGGCAGCAATTCTTTTTACTCTCTGTCTTCCCTAATCCATCACTTCAAACCATCCCTGGAAAAATGACCTCATTCATTTGTTGAATTCCAAGGCCGGCCTTAATGTTTTAGAAATGATATAGGAAGGCACGGGCCCTGCTGACTTCATAAATCATGGTATGTATCAATTCTCTTTAACAAGCAAGATGGGGCTCCATGCAATTAATTTGTTGGCCTATCCCCTTACCATCACTCAACAGCTGAAAATCTTTTTTGGAAACTCTCTTGAGTACTAATCAAACTACTTCAAGTTATAGCATGTTTATTTGGAAAGAGTCCTAGAATGTTAGAACTGGAAGGGGACCTTGGAACTTACCTCCTCTAGTCTCATTTTGTAAATGAAGGAACAAATGCCCAGAGAGGTTAAATGGTTAAATGATTTGCCTGAGGTCATCTAGCTAATTAGTGGCAGTGATGGGATGAGAATTTAGGACAGCTTTTCTTCTTTGTGATTCAGAGAACAAACAATTGTTCTCATGTGGTTGGGCAATGACATTTTCCCTACATGAGTACAATGCATTTTTGTAATTTGATTTCTCCTTTTGTTAAAATGATGTTATATTTAATTTCACCAATTGTTTTAATGGTCTTTATGACCACTGATACCTCTGGTTGGATCAGAGTTTCTAATTTTGTTGTTGCTGTTTTTCAAGATACACTAATGGGAAATTTATGGTTTTCACTGCAGCCTCATCCTTCCCTGGGATATACATGGAATGACTGACTCAGAAGCAAGCTGAGAAAGAGCAGGGATGACTGAGCTATGTGAAAGACAGACAGACATAGACACAGAGAGACATACAGAGAGAGACAAAGAGGGAGAGAAACATGGGGGAGGGGGGGAGAGAGACAAAAAAAGAGGGGAGAGAGAAAAAGAAAGAGGGAGAGAGAAAAGGAGAGAGGGAGGACAGGAAAACAGAGGGGGGGAGGGAAAGAGAGAGGGGGGAAAGGAGAGAGAGAGAGAAGAGAGACAGAGAGAGAGAGAAAGAAGAAAAGGAAGGAGAGAGGGAGGACAGAGGGAAAGAGAAGGAAAGGGAGAGGGAGAAAGGAAGAGGAAGAAAGGAGGAGGAGGGAGGAGAGAGGAGGAAAGGAGGAGGGAAGGGGAAGGGGAAAAACATGAGAGGGGAAAGGAGGAGAGCAAGGGTTTGTTGTTCCCACTCTTAACCCACAATAAATCACTTTAGAAGGAATTAAAGAGTGGATTGGAAGTATCGAAGACACTTATCTAAGGGACAGCACTGATGGACACAAGATATCCTGATAATCTGTAGTTTATTCTGGGGTATGGGGAGTCACATCAGTTGGTGATAGGATCACAGAATCATAGCTATAGGTCTGCAAGAAGGTATTAATCTACCTCTCTCATTTTACAGATAATGAAACTGAGACTCAGAAAATTAAGTGATTTACATATAAATACATGTCACAGATAAGTTTTGAACCCAGATTCTCTGAGACCAAAAGTAGTATATTATTCTATGTGATGAACTGATGGGGAAAGAAAGGGTGTAGTTGTGTGGTTCAGACAGCATTTAATAAAAAAAAGCTGGAGAAATATCTAGAAGCAAACGGGTTTATTATACGTTCTCGAGAATCGGACGTCCCACTCATGGAGCAGAAAATCGAAGGGAGGAGGCACTGTAGGAGGCAGGGTCAACACTTTTTATCTCTAACGCAAATACCCCCTCGCATCACTGACCCTCATCCTTATTGGCTGAGGATCTTACATTCTAAATGCCGGAACTACCCAAGAAATTGAACTTGACCAATAAGTACATAGTTGCCCATAACAAGGGGACTTAAGTATGCCCTTAGGGGATAGCAGGGAGGGGACTTAAGTATGCCCTTGACTTGATGCTTAAAGTCCTTCAAGCCTACTCCAACTCTGAAATAGATGAAGCCTTACTCGATTTTCACAACTGTCTTGAAAGATCTCACCTCATCTCGTTCATAGTGAATTAGGATGTTAGTTTTATTTATACCTTTGCTAAAAGATCCTCCATACAATTTACAGAAAGTCAAATAGACCTGATCCTGTCAGAGTAGTAGAATAGAAAGGAATTTGAGAGACTTGGTCTGAATCCTATTATTGATATTTAAAAACTAAGTCGCTATGAGTAAGTCATTACAACACACAAAATCAGTTTCCTCACCTATAAAACAGGTGTGATGATACTTACCTCTCTACCTTGCCCAGCTATTGTGGACATAATGCTTGTGTGTGTGTGTTTGGTTGTTTTATTTATTTTTATTTTTTTATTAAAGATTTTTATATTCAAAACATATGCATGGATAATTTTCATAATTAACCCTTGTAAAATCATGTATTCCAATTTCCCCTTTCTTCCACCCCCTCCCCTAGATGACAAGTAATCCAATATATTTAACATATATGCTTACATATTTATAGTTATCTTGCTGCACAAGAAAAATCAAATCAAAAAGGGAAAAAATGAGAAAGAAAATAAAATGCAAAATAACAACAACAAAAAAAGTGAAAATACTAGGTTGTGATCCACACTCAGTTCCCACAATCCTCTCTCTGGGTGTACATGGCTCTCTTCATGGAAAGATCATTGGAACAGTCCTGAATCATCTCATTGTTGAAGAGCCACGTCCATCAGAGTTGATCATGGAATAATCTTCTTGTTGCCATATACAAGGACATAATGCTTTGTAAATTATAAAGGGACAGACTTGTGATTTTTAATAAACAGAACTACTGAGGCATCTCCCTCTACCAATGTAGCTCAGCACCTTGTTTGCTGTTTTTGATCTCAGGAGTTGACTAGCTCAGGAAGATTAATTAACCAGCTCGGGAAGTTGCCCAGTTAGTATGTAACACAGGTAGGACTTGAATATGTCTTTCTGCTTCAGTGCTGACTCTTTAGAATTGCACAAAGCTGCATTTGTAATATGTGTGAGTTATTGTTTAATCTTTAACAAATATTTTTTCCAGATTTACTATGTACAATACATGATGCAAAGTAATTCTTATTTAGTTGTTTTTGTTCTGGATCTTTCATAATGCCATTTTTTTCCCCTTTTAGCAGAGATACTGGAACGGTTTCTTCTTCTTCTCATTTTGCAGATGAGGAAAATGAGACAAATGCTTGTTGACTCGATTTCTATGTATTTCAAAGACAGCTATTATATCTCCTAAGTTTTCCCCTCCCTTCCCACCTCCTTCTAGGGTAGTTATCTTCAATTACTTCAACTACTCTGATATGGAAAGAATTTGAAGCCCTCTACCACAGTGGCTGTTTTCCATCAGGGGTCCTCAAACTACAGCCCGTGGGCCAGATGTGGCTTCTGAGGATGTCTATCCCCCTCACCCAGGGCTATGAAGTTTCTTTATTTAAAGGCCCGCAAAACAAAGTTTTTGTTTTTACTATAATCCAGCCCTCCAACAGTCTAAGGGACAGCGAACTGGCTCCCTATTTAAAAAGTTTGAGGACCCCTGGTAGGTCATCACTGTCTTTCCTCAAGTGTATTCCCTGCAATTGAGAAACAAAAGGGGAAAATATTCAGTTAGGGACGACTATGTGCTAGTCACTGTTCTAAGTATTTTTTTAAAAAATTTTTTTTCTGGTTATGCATGTTTATTAACTTTCAAAAATATACATTTTCCCCTTTTTATCTTTTTTTTAATTAAAGCTTTTTATTTTCAAAATACATGCATAAATAATTTTCAACAATCACCCTTGCAAAATCTTACGTTCCAGATTTTTTCCCTCCCTTCCCCTACCTCCTTTCCTAGATTCCAAGTAATCCAGTATAAGTTAAATGTGCAGTTCTTCTCTACACATTTCCACATTTATGATGCTGCTCAAGAAAAATGAGAAAGAAACAAAATGCAAGCAAACCACAAAAAGAACAATCCACATTCACTCCCCACAATTTTCTCTCTGGGTTGAGATGGCTCTCTTTATCACAAGATCATTGGAACTGGCCCGAATCATCTCATTGTTGAAGAGAGCCATGTGCATCAGAATTGATCATCATATAGCCTTGTTGTTGCCGAGTACAATGATTTCCTGGTTCTGCTCATTTCATTTAGCATCAGTTCATGTAAGCCTCTTCAGGCCTCTCTGAAATCATCTGTTGATCATTTCTCATAGAACAACAATATTCCATAAAATTTATAAACCAAAACTTATTCAGCCACTCTCCAGTGGATGCACTGATGGGCATCCACTCAGTTTCCAGTTCCTTGCTACTACAAAAAGGGGTGCCACAAACATAAAATACACATTTCTTTATGAATCATATTGGGAGAGAAAAATCAGAATAAAAGGGGAAAACAATGAGAAAAACAGGAAAAAAAAAAGTGAACATAGCATTCAGGAGTCCTCAAACTTTTTAAATAGCGGGCCAGTTTGCTGTCCCTCAGACTGTTGGAGGACTGGACTATAGTAAAAACAAAAACTTTGTTTTGTGGGCCTTTAAATAAAGAAACTTCGTAGCCCTGGGTGAGGGGGATAAATGTCCTCAGCTGCTGTATCTGGCCCAGGGCTGTAGTTTAAGGATCCCTGCCCATATATTGATTTACATTCAATCTCCACAGTACTCTTTGGGAAGCAGATGTTATTTTTTATCCAAAGTCTATTGGGATTGCTTTGGATCACGGAACTACTGAGAAGAACCAAATCTTTCATAGTTGATCACTGCATATTCTTGCTGTTAATGTATACAATGTATTCCTAGTTCTGCTTGTTTTGCTCAGCATCAGTTCAGTTCCTGTAAATCTTTCCAGGCCTTTCTAAAATCAGCTTGTTCATCATTTTTTATAGAACAGTAACATTCCATAACTTATATATTATATATGTATATAATATATAACATTCCCCAGTTGATGGGCATCTACTAATTTCCCAATTCTTTGCCACTGCAAAAAGAGCTGCTACAAATATTTTTGCACATATGGGTCCTTTTCCCTCCTTTGTGATTTCTCTGGGACACAGACTCAGTAGTGGAACTGCTGGATCAAAAGGTATGCACAATTTTATATTTCTTTGAGCATAGTTCTCAGCTGCTCTCCAGCATGGTGGAGTTCACAACTCCATCAACAATGCATTAGTGTCCCAAGTTTTCCCACATCCCTTCAGTATTTATTTTTATCTTTTCTTGTCATCTTAGCCAATTTGAGAGATATGAGGTGGTACCTCAGAATTGTCTTAATTTGCATTTCTTTAATAAATAATGATTTAGAGCATTTTTAATGACTATAGATGGCTTTAATTTCTTCATCTGAAAATTGACTATTCATATCCTCTGACTATTTATCAATTGGGGAATGGCTTATATTCTTATAAATTTGACACAGTTCTTTATATATTTTAGAAATGAGGCCTTTATTAGAAACATTGATTATAAAATTTTTTTCCCAACTTTGTACTTCCTATTCTATCTTGTTTGTGCAAACCCTTTTTAATTTAATGTGATCGAAGTTGTTCATTTTACATTTCATAATGTTTTCTAGTTCTTCTCTCGTCATAAATGCTGTGCTAATATTATAAATATAACCTCATTTGTTCCTCACAACAATCCTGGAAGGAAAGTGCTGTTATTTTTCCAATAATTATCCCCATTCTCTTGAGATGGAAATTGAGACAGAGGATGATTTGTTCAGGGTCACACAGCCAACAAGAGACTCTAAGGCTGCACTGAACTCAGGTGTTCTTGATTCCAGACCCAGAGCATCTACCCCCACATCTTATATTCATCTTATATTCAAAAAGATCTGTGATCTCATCATTTCAGGAGTTCCCTTCATTGAGGCATATTGCAACTCATCCACTCCTTCTGGACTTATATCAATATTCCCTTGAAATTTTGCCCAAGATAGGTCCGCTCAATGTACTAAAAAAGCCTTCCTCATTTTATCTTGGTACTTTACCTATCTACCTATTATCCCTGACCAGGTGGTCAGATCATCTTGTGTTCCTGCCATGTAATTCCTTATTGATACTCTTTGCTCCTATTTGGGAATTCCTCATTGGCTATATGCTGCAGTTTGCTCATACCTGTCATTCACATCTCTTTTGTTCTCCTTGTGATGGTCATGTTTTAATTTTTCTTAAACTGTGTTATTCTGGGTCTCAATATCCTAGCAACACTGGTCAAATGTTAACATGATTTTATGATGATCAATTGTGATAGATTTGGCTCTTTTCAACATGGAGGTGATCCAAGACAATTCCTAGATGTGACAGAAAGGACCACCCACATCCAGACAGAGAACTATGGAAACCAAATGTGTAGCAAAGCATACACAGTATTTTCACATTTTGTTGTTGTTTGTTTGCTTTTTTTTTCTTATGCAGCATGATGAATATGGAAATATGTTTAGAAGAATTGCACTTTTAATCTATATTAAATTGCTTGCTATCTAGGGGAATCAGGAGGAAGGGAAAGAGGAAGAAAAATTTGGAGCACAAGGTTTTGCAAAGGTGAATGTTGAAAACTATTTTTGCATGTATTTGGAACAATAAACCACTATTCAATTTTTTTTTTTTTAAAGAGTAGTATTTCCACAGAAAAATACAAAGAAATGGATGTGGAGAAATAGGGTTTTGCTTACTAAAGTGAAAGGAAGTACATAAGGCAAGTTAGACAGAATTTTTATTCATAATAATGAGAGATTGCTCCAATAAGTCACCAACAATGGTTGACTTTTGCCTTTTCTTCCAGATCTGAGTTTCTCCTTCCTAAGAAAAAAGAAGGCTCTGTTTTGCTGTTAGGATTTCCAGAGGATATATTTTTGTTTTGTTCTTATGATATGGGATCAAATAATCATAGACTTAGAGGTGAAAGAGACTGCAGAGATAATCAAGTTCAAGTCCCCCATTTTACAAATGGGGAAACTGAGGTCCCCAAAAGGAATATAAATTGTCCACAGTCACATTGGTTGCAAATTCTCTGACTCTAAACCCAGCACTTTGGCCACTAAGCTGATTGACTGCAGTGAGCACTGAGCTCCAGCTCTGATCATCCTCAATTAAGCCATTTTGCCCTGTACTTATGAAAAAGAATAAGGACGAAAAACTTTTGATCTCACTGAGATGTCATAACCAGCCTGGGGTGTTGGGACACTGATTCCCTGATGGCGGAACTCTCCCCTTTCACCATTTGTCAATCCAAAATATCAATCATTCTGGCCTGACAAAGGAACAATGAATTTTGTTTTATACTTTCAAAATCTCAGGAAGGAAATTGCAATAAGATGAATTTTAAAATAAAACAAGCCTGAGGGATGAATTATGAAGAAGCAAAAATATTTCAGTTATTAGAAAGGGAAATGACTGATAGTGATGATTCCATTGGGATAAAAGAAAGAGATACTAGACATCAGTTAAATCTTCCAGTCTAGAGTGAATCATAGATCTAGAACTTAGACATTCACCTAGTTCAATGCTTTTATTTTTACAGATGTGAAAATTGAGACCCAAGAGATAAGTTACTTGTCCAAAGTTATCTAGGATATAATTGTCAGAGGCTGCATTTTAAACTTAAGTCCTCCAAACTAGTGATTCCAAAGTCAAATAAAAGAGGACACCAAAATATATATAATGATCCTTGAAAGTTATGTAATAGCCGTTCTCATTGCTGCTATTGACTTCAGATACTCTGGGAGAGTCACTTAATCCTACTTAACTCAGTTTTCCCATCTGTAAAATGAATCAGAGAAGGAAATGGCGAACCACTCTAGTATCTTTGCCAAAAAAAACTCAAATGAGGTAATAAAGAGTTGGACATGACTAAAAAAAATAATAATTTAAAGATTCTAGTCTACCTTGTTATATTGGAGAGGAAGCTAGATTATAAATTGGGAAGACTGTTCAAATTTTACCTTGGATTACTAAATTAGCTATATATAAGTACCGACAAATCATTTACCCTTTGGGAACATCAGTTTCTTTCTTTGTTAAAATGGTGATAATAACAGCACAAGTTGTTGTGAAGATTGAATGAAATAATATTTATTAAAATGCTTTGCAATTCTTAAAGTGTTAACTAAATGCTTGCCAGCCCTTATTACCAACATCCCTGCCCTCTGTTCTATTGCCAGTCACATTTTGCCAAATCTCAACCTTGGATTACTCCCACCATCTGTTTCCCTTGCTCCTATCCATGAGCTATTGAATGGAGCTAGAGAAAATCCGTAAATCCTACTGCCTGCGTGCACTACAAATTCACATTATATATCCTTAATGGGGTCCTGATGTAGCAGGGCAATGTTTTTACACCTCTTTAAAAACTTCTCCTTATTTTCACTAAATTATTTAATTTGAGGCTTCCTTTCCTTCCTCTCATAGCACTAAGATATCTTCCCCTATTTTCTGCTCTTTCATCTAACTCACATGAAGAGGTAGCCTTTTCTTCTTGCCCAGGCAAAATCATCTACATGTAACTTTTATTACATCCTTCTCTGGCCTTCTCCAGCTGATTTCCCCTGTACCGTACCCCCTGAAATCTTCATTTTCTCCCTACTGAATGGCTTCTTCTTTGCTGCTGACAAACAAGCCCATGTCTCCATCCTTAAAAAGATTTCTCATATGATCTGACCATTCCTTACAGTTATCATTCTACATTCTCTCTCCTTCCTGACTAAACTTCTTGAGTTTTTCTATAATTGTTGCCTCCATGTCTTTTCCTCTCCCTTGCTTCTAAACTCTCTTTATTCTAACTGCTGAACTCATCATTCAACTGAAACTACTTTTTTCTTGACTATTCCACACAAAGAAGAGAAAGACTTCCAGTAATTAGGAACTGTAAATTATATCCTTCACCATGCTTTGCCCTATACTATTTGTGAGTAAAAGAGTGTGGCACAATTTTTTGGGGGGGAGAGGTGAATGAGTCAGGGGAGGAAGAAAATTACATTTATTTAGCACCTACAATGTGAGTTGAGCACAAATAAGTGCTTTATAAATATTATCCCATGTTTTGTATCAGTTACACCACCTAAGAAAATATACCTTTCTAAAAAGCTACTTAAGTCTGTTCAGATATTTATCAATTGGTAATATGAAGGAACAACACTGGAGGGGGCCATGATTTAATTTAAACATAGTATCTGAAAGATCAACTTTCTTACCTCTAGAGCCCTGAATGGGACTAGTAGCCATGCTCTGGGGACCTTACTCATCAGAGAAGAAGTCAAAATAGTTGCTTCAAAGCTTGAGTTATAAATGAGGAAAACAGCTGGTTTTACCTACTTCATTAAGTCCCTCTGAATCTATGTCAACTGGGTTTGTGAAAGTGTTTTGAGGATATTTCATGAAATCAAGGCTTTCCCGCAAGTTTAATTTTTAATTTAATTTAATTTAATTAGAGACCACATTTCCCACTGATGAGGAATAGCCCATACATCCTATAATCCTTACCTAGAGAGATTACATGATCTGATACACAGCCCTCTAGGAAGTCCCCCAGGTTAGAATATCATCCAATGGGCTGGAGGAGGAGGGGATGTCCATTGTTGATGGAGTGGCCAACCAGGATCTCTTTGAGTGTGAAAGCAGACAAGGATGAGTTTCAGACTTGGTCAGCTCTGCTCTGGCCTGGTCTGGTTTGGCCTCCAGGATGAGATAGCGGAAGGAGCAGCAGACTGGTGGGAGGGATGGAGATAAATAGTTATCCTCTGCTTTTACAACTCTCCCATATTGTCTATTCCCAGAAGTGTGGGCAGGAGATCTTTTTGCCAAACAGGAGGCTGAGGCAGGGCTGAAGGTCTTGTCTTGGGACAGCACTAGGAAGAGTGCCCAGGCTTCTGAAAAGCTGAATTTAGATTGGTGGCTAAGAGCAAAGTTTTTTTTTTTTTAAATATAAATAGCTCCTCATGTAGACTAACTGTAATTTCTAATTGTGAAAATCCACAAGAATCTCTGACAGCCAGGAAAAGAAAAGACAGATTTACTGAAATACTGTGCTAATTTGGAGTCCACTATCTCACTTTAAAAAAAAAAAAAAGAGAGAGAGAGAGAGAGAGAGAGATATTTTTTTCCCCTCTTTCACCCACCAAGAAGTCTTAAAAGTTCTCCCTCAATCTGCAACCAGTAATCCTGCTTCTATTTTTAGTGATTTAAACCCTGGCTTCAAAGGTACTCTGGCAGTTAGACTAAGAAGGTTGTGCAAGGGTGGAGGCTTTGTCTCAGGAAGCTGTATGACAAAGCAATCTACTCCCTCTAGATAACACTGAAGGAGGACAGAATTTATTAGCCGTTATACTTCTATCCCCTGCCCCTTGGAGTAGACCTGGAATTCTAAACTAAGTCCACCACCCCCTTTTCCCTTCCCCATTTCGCTCAGAAAAACACTGCTTTTTACAGATAATGAAGCCTGATTATAGATTCAGATTATCTGATTATAGACTCAGAGCTGAAGAAAAAAGGAATCTTAGAGGTTATTTATTGCAAGGGAAAAAATTGAAACTCAGGCAGATGGACTACAGGGATTTGCCCTCCTAAGGGCCAAAGGTAGGTTTTGAACCTAATTCTTCTGGACTGCAGGCTCAGGGGTCCTTTTCATATACCGTGTTGTCTACTAGGAAGCAACTTGGAGCCAGATTAAGTTCAACCTTTTAGTGAACAGATCAAAAAAAATAAAATAAAATAAAATAAAAAAAGGAAGCAAAGGATGAATGACCAAGATTGCAACATAGCATTCCTTTATGTTTGAGAAATAACCTTCAACTATGTTCTAAATAATTATATAAAGAAATTTTTGAGAGCACAAAAAAGACCAGAGAACATAACACTTAACCATACCTGCTCCACACTGTCACCTGTGTCCCTACCTTTTACTCATAAAATCATTTAACCTAAAAGAAAGTAACTTTTGAGAAGGATATGTATATACCAGTAGGGGTAAAAAATAATATAGATGCCCCACTTTTGCAAATGTGGATAGAAATCATCAAATTATTGCTTTGGAATTGGAAGAGATCTTGGAGGCCAATGAGTCCAATTCTTTCTTTTTATAAATGAATGAGGCACAGAGGGATTAATGACTTTCATGGGGTTTCACAGGTCTGATTTAGACTAAAACCTCCCCATTCAACTGTTCCATCATTCTGTCTCAAAATGAAGCATTATTTTCTTTATTTTGTGTATCTTGAAAGTCCTTCAAGGCTTAAGTTGAAAAAACCAAACTAATATTATGTCAATAAAAGAAATGTTTCTAATGATTCTGTTATTATGAAGTCATCCTAGTAGGAAGCTTTTCTTTCTTGGCTAAGCAGTATAGTAATACCACAAACCTGCACCTCTATTTTGTATAACAAGGACCCTATGATCTCTGTTATAAGGGTAAAAAAATCATCTCTTAGTTTCTAATCAAGATTAATTCTCATTTTAAAGCTTAGCAAGGAGAAAAGTACAGATAGAGCAATATTCAGAGAATCATGTTTGTCCAAGTCTTTATGTATGAGTTTATTGGCACAAGACCACCCTGCATAGTATTCCAATATCAAAGAACATTTTGTGCTTTATAACAAAGCAAAACTGTAGTAGCTCAAAAGAAACAAGAGATTTGCAAATTTAGAGACATCTCCACTCCAAGTGTCCATATGAACCTGTCTATGGTAGAGCATTCAGAGCTTCTGTGATCTGATTGATCAGTCACATGTGAATACCCCGTACCTTGACTCCAACACAGTGATGTTATTTTGGTCCTTTTCAAGAGTGAAAGACAACTAACCAATTTATGAGCTCCTTGAGCATGGGTTCCATGTTTTTTTTTTTCTTTGGTGTGAATACCTGGAACATTGCAAACAGTTAATAAATTCTTGTTTGACAATTATAATGATGATAATGGTGACAGAAATATTCAAGATAAGTTGTTCGATGGCCCTTTATCAGGAAAGAATATAGTTTTTTAATGTAGAAAACTATTGAGGGTGGAGGATCCTGAGAAGTGTTGGTGGGTTTCCTGCAACTTTTACTTCAGGGAATTCTTAGCAGATGGGGCCATCCTTTCAGTGTGACCACCATGGTAGAGAAATGTGGCACAATGGGTGAACACTGAGTTAGAATTACACATTTTAAAAAATCTTGTGGGGTAAATGGACTACCTAAATTACAAATAACTTGGCATATTTCTCCAATATAGATCTTCAAACTTCCATTTGAAACAAAATTAGGAGGATTCTGAATCCTTTTGAGGGACTTATCTTAATCAAGAAGATTTTAAATGTTCTTTAAAAATCTATGTGAATTTTTGACCATGAATTTTTAAGGTCATTTCCAGAGGGAACAATTGCATATTTTTGGCATATGTGATGGTCTTCTACAGTCATTTCAATTTTGGATGAATATGGCTTCTGGCCAAGTGCAATTTTTTAGCCAATGCTTTGATGTGAAAAATTAATAAATATCAAATTTCAGGTTTGTGAGTGATCTCAACAGCAATTTAGTACAATCCATGATCTAAAAAGAATTCTTATTTATAATGCAGCTTTGCTTGATAACAGGATCTTCATTTCCCCATGGAGAATATCATTTCACTTTTGTATAGGGGTGATAATCAGTAAGATTTTCCTCACATCAAGCCTCAATTTAACTCTTCAAAAGTTCTCAAGTGTCTTGTTCTTGGGCTTGTCCCTTGGGGTCAAACAGAACAAATCTAATCTTTTATATGATTGCCTTTTGAGGATTTCAACACAACTACTAGCTCAAACAATCTCATCTTCTGACAACATTTCTAGTGGTTTAACCTGTGGCATGTAACATCACCTATATAATTTCATCATAAAAAATTTTATTTTTTATGGGCAGGTAGCTTATACTAGAGACCCTATACAGTTAATGATGAGATCTGAATGGTTTGAAGAAATGAATCTAATATCAATCTCAGTTTTCTCATCTATAAATGGGGGGGGATGGATGGACTGGGTGGATTCCTGAGCTATCTTCTACATTTAGATCACACAATCTAGGATCTACTCTAGCATGTGCACATATTATCTTGGTAGGAGAAAAAGAGACCATTGTAGATAATGAAAAAATGACCTTGCAACTATCTGTGTAGTGATACAGTTAAATATTATCTTTGGAAAACAGTTCCCCATTGAAAAGAGATGGCTAATAAATTAGTATGATCATAAAAGCTGCAACAATTGTGAAACTTCTTTGATTTTACAGCCTTACAAGGTAGAGCTTCTTGGCTAATACCTGTGTAGGCACAGCTTATAGATAAAATTGCTCGTCTGTTGAATTTAAACTCCTGGAGGGCAGGGAATTTTTCATTTTTCTCCCCCTTTCCCCTTTGGGTCCCTACTACCAATACTGTGACTGGCAAATAATAGATACAAATAAATGTATGTTGAGTAGTATTTAATTGACTACGAATCAATAAATCAAGGAATAAACATTTATTAACCAGTACCAGACACTGTGTTAAGCAATGAAGTTTAAATCAGATGAATTCCCAGGCCAATGAAGCATGTTTATTTCCATATCTTTGATCTATTTCTTAATTTTTTCATCACACATGACACGGAAAGGCCATGTTCCAATATTCTGTTTTCATTTGGGAAGTTCTATAATTCTGGAACAATTTTGCATCTCAGTATATCAATAGATTTATCAGAATTCTTTACAACCCCAAAGAGAGAAAGACTTTTAGACTTAATTCTTCAAACATTTTTTTTGGGGGCATGCCTAGGCCCACGAGGCAGTGTGTGTGGACCCTGGAAGAAAAGAGATAAGGGCAAGAGAGAGGGGACACACAAAATGGAGGCAAGGCAAATCCATCTGATCAAGCCTCATTTTTATGGGCTCAATAGTACAGATATATATAGCAGTAGAAAAGAAGGCAGGGTTGTACAAACACAGTACAGGGTGGGATCCTAGACAAAGGGTTGGTATCCTGCCCAAGGATGAGCTGCTCAGATGTTTCTGGTGGCAGGAAGCTCTATGATGTGATTAGGGGATGCCTAGATATCTGCCTATTCAAAGTTAGGATGTGATTAGGAGATTCCTATTCAGGAAGTCTTCGGTATGATGTGATTAGGAGATTCAACCTATTCAAGGTTGACCTTATGTGGCTGTAGATTAGTGCCAGCTCCCCACCGGGGGAGTCTGAAAAAAGTGGTTTATATCTTAAAAGCTTGCCTGGATTTTTTCTGACAATTGTTTTGGTATGGTTTTGATTGGGGGAAAAATGTGTTTTATCAGTTTAAAAAACCCACCAATACATACAATTTTTCAATTTTCAATACTCTAACCTTTGTCTTGTGTTGTTTATGACAAGGTATTTTTATTCATAATAATTTTTAACAGCTATTTTTTTAGGGAGGGCTGGTTTTTTTTTTATTTTTTTCAACTTCAAGAAGGCTATGCTGCATTATAGAGGAATTAATGAAAATCAATAAAAACTAACTTGTTGGGGCTATCAATTTCTCTTGAGGGTCTTTTTTTCTTTTGAAGATTCATTCAGTTCTTTTACGGCAAAAATTTGTCATCTCTTTGGCACTTTGCCTTTTCATTTTAAAGCATTTTGCACTTAGCTCTGTTTTCACTGTTGGTTTGCATAATCCTTGAAATTTTAACTTCACCATACCTAGGACTGCTGCAATTTTTCTAACAGTAACTGAAGTATGTTCTTCAAGAATTATACCATTTGTACTTTTCCTGGTTTCTTAAAAACCAGGATTAAGGACACAATAAAGAGAGCAATAAAACATGTGAGGATGGCACAAAATCCAGTATTCAGTAACAGAGAATTAACTCAAAGGTGGAGAAACCAGCTCAAAGGCCAAGGTCAGATGTTTTGAGTCAGCCCAATGTTTGTAGAAGCACACACCTCATGACTGTTAAACTATCACAAATCAAGCCACATCAAAATTATTATTTGTCTCAAATGATTCACCCAACCTTTCTTCCCCCTTTAACAATCTTCAACACTAGGATAGATACTTTTGGTAGCAATTAAAAAGAAAAAAAAAAATGAAATCTGAACCCTAGGCCATCAATAAGATATATTTTTTGGCAACAAAAGTTAATATTGCATTTAATTACATGAAAAGTTAGATGACCTCCAAAACATGAACAATGAAGCTTGATACCTCTAAACATCCCAACAAAGTTGGCTTTCCATAGAACGATGAGTCAGTGGGTCTGTTGGGCAATGACATACCCAAATGTGTTGTGGTTGACTCTCCCTATAACTGGCCACATTCCCAAAGACACCCACTCTCTGACTGTGAACCTTAGTTACACATTGGGCTTTGTGATAATGTGCCCGTAAGTAGGATAGAAGGGTGGCTCTGGGGATCCTTTGGAGCCCTCAGGATAATTTCTTTTCTCCTCCTCCATACCTTGGGGGAAGATCAGGATGATTCAGTCATGACCTACTTAGAACTCCTGAGAACAAACTCTGAGTTTATCCACTCTCAAAGTACTAGTTGTGAATCCTCAGAATATCTCTATTTCATGTTCAAAAGCAAAGCCATGTGCTTTGAAATCCAAGCATGGTCCTGAAAGCAAAGATTGCTCTTTTCCAGAGATTGGATTCAACCTAAATCACCGACAGGTTGAATCTCTTTCAATTCACCGGGCTTTGTTATCTTTGGAGGTTTGAGCCTCTCAAAAAGACTTTTGGTTGAACCATCCAGCCTTGTTCTGATCCCTGTGTATCTCTTGTTCACATTCTCCCATAAGAGAACCACCTGAAATACTGGCTCTTCTCAGTTTTTTTTTTTTTCTTATATTGTGTGAATGCCAATGGAGTAAGGGATTTTCTATGAACAGTTAATCCACCAATTAACAATGTATTAAGAGTCTACTAGGTGTCAGGCAATGTGTCATATACTAGGGACATAAAGTAAAAAAATGAAACAGTCTTCACAGGATAAAATAGTCGATAACTTTAATAATCTAGTGTTTGACAAACTCAGCTTTTGGGATAAGAATTCTTTGTTTGATAAAAACTTCTGGGAAAATAGGAAACTAGTATGGAAGAAATTAGGCATTGACTCACACCTAATACCATATACCAAGATAAGGTTGAAATGGGTTCATGATTTAGATATAAAGAGTGATATTATAGCAAATTAGAAGAACATAGGAGAGTTTACCTCTCAGATATGTGGAAGGAGCGGAAAGAATTTGTGACCAAAGAAGAACTGGAATTCATATTGAACACCAAATAGATAATTTTGATTATATTAAGTTAAAAAATATATATAAATAAATCTAATGCAGACAAGATTAGAAGGGAAGCAATAAATTGGGAAAGCATTTTTACACTTAAGGGTTCTAATAAAGGCCTCATTTCTAAAATATATAGAAAATTGACTCAAATTTATAAGAATTCAAGCCATTTTCCAATTGATAAATGGTCAAAGGATATGAACATATAAGAAGAAATTGAAACCATTTCTAGTGACATGAAAAGGTGCTCTAAATCACTATTGATAAGAGAAATGCAAATTAAGACAACTCCCAGACACCACTACACACCTTTCAGATTGGTCAAGATGACTGGAAAAGATGACAAATGTTGGAGGAGATGTGGGAAAACTGGGACACTAATACATTGTTGGTGGAACTGTGAAGGGATCCAACCATTCTGGAGAGCGATCTGGATCTATGCTCAAAAAGCTATCAAACTGCATACCCTTTGACCCAGCAGTGTGTCTACTGGGCTTATATCCCAAAGAGATCTTAAAGAAGGAAAAAGGACCCATATATACAAAAATGTTTGTGGCAGCCCTCTTTGTAGTGGCAAGAAACTGGAAACCGAGTGGATGCCCATCAATTAGAATATTGGTGAATAAGTTATGGTATATGAGTGTTATGGAATATTATTGTTCTATAAGAAATGATCAGCAGGATGATTTTAGAGTATCCTGGAGAGACTTACTTTTTTTTTTTAAACTAATTCATTTTTAGGCTTTGCTCATTATATATTTATAGCATCTGTCCAAGTCCTGTGCACTGATTGGCTGACTCTATTTAATGTTTAGTCTGCACAAGAGATAGTTTTCATCCATTTGATTTTTCTAATGTGGATAATTAGACTGACCAGGGATGAATATTGTTCCAGTTCAGTAACAAATATGACTAGATCCTAGGTTCAAATACTACCTAGCAGCAAACTGGAAAACTATCTTCTGAGAACCATTCTACCTAATTTCAGAGAGATTTATAAATAGGGTTTCCTGATAGTTGATTACATTTTGGGGGGCAAAGCCAATTATGATACCTAGTTAACAAGGTATAAAGGGGTGCTATCTACATTGGTACCAAATTGAAAAACTTGGGGACAACTAGATGGTATACTAGATACAACAGGGGCTCTGAAGTCAAAAGGATCTGAGTTCAAACCAGCCTCAGATACTTAACACTTCTTAGTTGTGTGACCCTGGACAAATCACTTAATCCCAATTATCTCACATAAAAGACCAAATTGAAAAACTCAGAAATTGTTGTAGTATTGATATAAAAATTAGGCATTATTCTATTCCATTCCAACCCCAAACTGGAACATACCCTAGGGTCAAATTCCACTTCTGCTTATTACTTAGGTAATTCTAGACAATCACTTAACCTCAGCCCTAAAAAGAAGGGGTTAGATCATAGGACTTAAATATGTGTTTCTGTAATTCTAACCTTTTGATACTCAATCAAGTCCAGTTGGAGAAAAACAACCCTAATGATGATAAACACACTTGGTTTCAGGTTTTAAATTTTTTTTCTGAAAATTTAGGTTCAGAGATTCAAGATAAAGAGATACTGAATTTGGGTAAAATTTATACAGATAATATTGATTTTTAAATATATATTTCCAGGCAATTCATTGTTAATTATTTTATCACATTTACCTTGAAAATATTATATTTGAATATTACTTTCTGAGGGTTCAAGGAGATATAAAAATTATTTTATTACAAATTATAATTGTTTCTACTTAAGCTCAGTAAGATCATACTATGCTTTTAGAAAATCAATATACCAAAAGGTGGAATAGACAAACCAGAGGATAGTTGCATCCACCACAAAAAATTGTTTTAGAGAGAATAATATCATTCTTTAATTATAAGTATTAAATTCTTCTGGTACATTTGAAATATAATTCCTACATACAAAAGCTTGATTTACATATAATTTTTTAGAATCACGTAATTTTAAAGTTGGAAAAGACCTCAATGGCCATCTGGTCCAACCCATGTGTGTAAAAGATGATGCTCCATAAGAGATCCCACAAGTAGTCTTTGAAGTTTCATTTAAAGACTTCCGACAAGGAGGAGCTCACTAAATGGTCCACTTTTGTTAAAAAGCTTACTTATGGCCCAAAGTGAAGCATATCTATAATTTTATAATGAGAAAAGAGAAAATTCTTTTAGTAGTGAAAAAAAAAAAGAAATGGAAGCTAGAAAACTGACCAAAATTCTAGGTTTAAGAGCCTATAAGTTAGATCAAAAGCACTGTAGGAAAAGAGAGTAGGGAAGGTGAAATGGGAAGTGATTTCACAAAGGAGAATGTCCAATAAGATGTTGAATTTCCCAATGTATTGACAACTTATGTATATAATCTCTTAATTTAAAAGAATAAATTCAAGGAATTCCCACTGATTTTTTCCCCTTCAATGATTACCAGTAACCATTCTGCACTGCTTCACATTAGCATTTCATGTTAACAGAATTTTGTGAAATAATACAACAACTGTAACACATGATTAGGATTCAGGTCTCATGGGTTTAACCTCCCTATCTTGTCACCGACTCTCCCTATAATTTTTCAAAAACAAATTAAGCAATTATTAAATAACATAGAACAAAGTAGATATAATAATTTGTACCTTACCATATTCCGAAAGCTAATTAGTATACATAGAGATTATCAGATTGAAGATTCAAGCAATCTGAATTTCATAGAATCATAGATGAATGTTAGGAGAGACCTTAAATAATGACTAGTTGAATAGTTTCATTTTACAGATGAGGAAATTAAGAATCATAAAGTAATGTGACTTTTCCAATTAGGTAGTGATAAAGACTAAATGATAGATAGATTTGGCCCAAATCTAGTATCTTTCCACTCACTATTTGGACTTTCATCTTTTGATCTCTTCTAGCGTCTATACAATATATTATCCATAGTAGACAACCAATAAATGTTTAGCAATTTTAATTTCCCTGTCATTATGCTTATTATTATATTATGTTATTTATACCAATTCTGCCATCGTTCAAAATTTATTTCTATTATTTAAATTGTTTGCTTAAAGCCAAACAACTGAAACTATGAAAATTACAGTTAATTAGTTAACTGGTTGTGCTATACTGCATCAGTCAGTTGTTTTTTACTATTATTTTGTTTTTTCATAGCAATAACTCATCTAGCTTTGACTCACATAGTCACTGTCCCCTCCTAGCTGACTTTGCTCAGGGTTGGGATATAAAAATTGGGATGATGCATAGAAAATAATAGTACCAGAAGGTCAGATATAGACATTTTCCCTCTAATACCTCCCCTAGATGGCAAGTAATCCAATATATGTTAAACATGGTAAAAATATGTTATATACATACATAATTACACAATTATCTTACTGCACAAGAAAAATCATATCAAAAAGGAAAACAAAATGAAAAAGAAAATAAAATGCAAGCAAACCACAACAAAAAGAGATTGTGATCCACACTCAGTTCCCACAAAACTCTCTCTCGGTGTAGATGGCTTTCTTCATCACAAGATCATTGGAATTGGTCTGAATCGTTTCATTATCCAAGAGATCTGTTTCCATCAAAATTGATCATCATATAATCTTGCTGTTACTGTGTACAATGATCTCTTGGTTCTGCTGAGAAAGGGTAATTAGGCATTGTTGTTTCTTACTTTAAGTTCAAATGATTCCTAATGGTATCCTCCCCCAAGGCATCTTGGAACCTCATGTTGTTCTCTGATTGACCAATTATTACAAGATATTGCCTGGTAATAAATACTTATTTCATTTCCTGAGGTAAGAGGTAAAGTGATATTGGGTCACACAGCTAGTATCTGAGGCAAGATTTGAACACAGAATTTCCTTATAATAAATATTTATACATAATACATATATGTATGTGCACACATGCTTATATATAAAGCCATTTATTAATATACTTATTAATATATAATATATAAAACAAATATAAAAATATACAATAGAATAGAATATATAATATAATAACGTATATCATGTATACATCTTAAATCTACAAACAATAATGAATATGGATATATAAATAAAAAGATATATATGATATATAATCATCTAATAATATACAATATATAATGATAGACTTATAATCTCATTGTCTTGTGAGAAAATGGCTGTGACCTAACCCCTGTGTCACCTAGTTCTCGTGGAAGGGACTCTTGTCAAACAGAGGTTGGATTAGATAGCCCTTTTACCTCTGAATTTCTGTGCTTCTACAATTCTGTGAATTTTCTTTCCAGAAAATTATACTGGTTCTCCTGCAGCTGTTATCTGCAAGTTGATGACTGAAGGTTGCCGTGGATTTGTTACTAACCACCTCATGTTTCCTACATCACCACAAGTGAAGCTTGGGAGAGATTAAGTTCTCCTTCAGTTCTCTGTAGGTTATTCAGAGCTGTAAGCATTTTGAACGAACTCCCTTTGCTAACAATTAACATCACTCATAGCTCCAAATAGTACTTCTACATCTTTGTTTCAGGAGTTGAGCATTAGTTTTAAGTTTCCCTAACTGCCATTCATCTAAAGATTCTTTCTTGAGGTCAGTTATTCTTGCAATTATTTCCTTTTTCATTATTGCTACATATTGGGCTAGAAGGCATTTCAGATTTTCAAAGTAGAAATTTGTGAGTTCACTTGGATGAAATAAAAACCTTTGGCTTCAATTCAATCTAAACATTTTGTTGATCCCTGGAATAACTTTGGTACCAAAAACGTTTAAGCTCCTTGGTTTTGCCTGGGAATTGAGGCTACCACCAAAAAAAAAAAAAAAAAAAAAAGTACTATTCTTGGACGTTCTGCTGCTGGGCAAATGCTGTGGGATAAATGCCCCAGAGAACATCATCCTGTCCCCATATATGAAAGGATAAGTATAGTTCTGGCTAAACCCTAGGGATGTGAGTCTAGATAGGGATGTAATTCTCCTTCAATGGGGGAGGGAGGGAAAAAACAAGCATTTATTAAATGCCTATGATATGTCAGAGATAGATATACAGCTGTACAGATGGGGACAGTCAAAAAAAGGCAAATAAATAGAGAGAGAGATAGAGACAAAGAGTGAGCAAATGAGAGAGAACTGTGAGGTGGAAGAGAGCTACAGCGACACAAAGATACAGAAAGACTGAGATAGACTGAGAAGCAGACACAAACACAGAGGGCAAAAGACAGAGAGAGACAGAGAGAGAGGGAGAGAGAGAGACAGAGGGGGGAAGAGAGAGAGAGAGAGACAAAGAGAGGGGGAGGAGAGAGAGAGAGAGAGAGAGAGAGAGAGAGAGAGAGAAAGAGAGAGAGAAAAAGAGAGAGAGAGAGAGAAAGAGAGCGAGAAAAAGAGAGAGACACAGAGAGAGAGAGAGAGAGAGAGACAGAGGGGGGAAGAGAGAGAGAAAGAGACAAAGAAAGGGGGAGGAGAGAGAGAGAGAGAGAGAGAGAGAGAGAGAGAAGGGAGAAATAGAGAGAGACAGAAACAGGGGAAGAGACAGAGAGAGACATAGATACACAGGGACACAGAGAGAAAAAGATGACGATAGACAGAGATAGATAGAGACGGAGAGAGATAGACACATTATATAGACAGAGAAAGACACACAGACAGAGACAGAAAGAAAGAAAGAGCCAACAGAGAGACAGAGAGAGGTTTGGAAGTACAGAGCACTATCTTGTAATAACTGGTTAATCAGGAAAAACATATTTCCAAATGCCTTGGGAGAAGGTACCACTGGAAGTCACATAAATAAAGACTAGGGGTCAAATTAGATGGTGTTTAGAAGGGAGGATGATAAGGGGATGTGAAATCACCTCAACAGAAGTTCAGTCAAAGGAGATGAGAATATCTAGCCTAGATAAAGAACGTGATGGAGGAGATAGGTCATGATTGTTGCCCTAATATTTGAAGAATTATCTTAGAAAACATGGATTACCTGGGGAAAGATTATGAGACAGTAGAAAGGGGTCAGGATTTGGAATTAGAAGAGTTGAGTTCAGATTCTGACTCTGTTTGATTATTATTGTGTGACCTTTGTGGAAGTCATATGCTTCCTCCATGTCTCAGTTTCTTCTCTATAAAATGAAAACATTGGATTAGATGGTCTCTCTGGCTCTCTATGATCCCATGGCTTATTTTATTTGGACAAGTTGCAGGGAAGATCTTTGAATAGGCAATAGGTAACCATTTCTGGGGGATATTATATAGATATTGGATTCATGCTCACAGTAAAAGTTAGGTTGGATGACTTTGGGTTCCTTTCCAATTTTATTGTATTATTTATAGGATTATAGATTCAAAGCCAGATAAGATCTTTAAAGGGTTTCAAGTCCAACCCCTATATTTTAGAAATGAGAACACTAAGACTGAGAAGGTAAGTGATTTGCCCAATCACGCAGCTAGTGAATATCTTAGGCAATCTTTGACTCCAGGTCCATTATAACTAGTTAGCCAAATAGATAGAATATTAAGGTCAACCTGAATTTGGTTCCTGCCTCAGATGCTTACTACCCCTGTGGCCTTACTGATTTCAGCCTGTAAAATAGAGGCAATAAGAGCATCTACCTCTTAGTTTTGCTGTGAAGAGCAAATTAGATAACATTAAAAAAAAAAAAAAAAAAAAAAAAAAAGGATTTTTCAAGCCTTGAAACACTGTTTAATGCTAGCCATGATTATGCCAGGTCATTTCTCTTTGAGTCAACCTGAATACACTTTTTCTCTCATAATCACAATCTAAACAAATGATAGAAAGCAATTTTACTAAGTGCTGAGCTTAATCATTTGGCCTGCACCTATGGATCTAGAGGGCTCGAATGAATTATTTAATCATGCTAAGTGCCGGAAATTCTCTGATTCCCTAGGGGAAGATGTTTCTTGTGAGGATTGGTGGTGGTTTTCAGAATCATTTATTTGTTCTGGGAAATCCATTGTCCTCTGTAGATCCCTGCTGACATGGTCATACACAGATTCTTCATCTCAGAGGAAGTTTGTTCTCATTAGAAAAATCAACATAGAGCAGTTCTACTGGGGAGGGGAAGGAATAATAGATAGCTACTTCTTGGAGCCAATGATTGAATTAGATCTCCTTGGTCAAGGGGCTAAGCATGTAGTTGGTTGGAGCACTGAACTGATATAATTAAAATTCTTTCTTTATCCATTTAGCTCTCCCAATAAAAGCTAACATAAAAGGTTATCAAAGCACTTTACATAATTGCCTCCTTTGATCCTTATAGTACTGGCTAATCAGGGTCATAAGGTAGAAAGATACTGAACCTGCCCTAGACATGTAGGAACCTTTCTGCCTTTAATTTCTGTACTTGTAAAATGAAGAGGTCTTTCCAGATTCAGATCTATGACTTTATATCCCCCCTTTTTACAGAAAAGGAAATGGAATTTCAGAGAAATTTGCCCATGATCACATTTCTGAGGCAGAAATAGAATCCCATTCTCTTCTGATTGCTTTTTCTGCTTTTATTGTTGTTCAGTTTTTTTTTTTTTTTTTAATTGTGTCTGACTCTTTGTGATCCTTTTGGAGTTTTCTTGGCAAAGATATTCAAATGGTTTGTCATTTCTTGTTCTAGCTTATTTGACAGGTGAGGAAATTGAGGCAAGCAGGGTAAATGACTTCTCCAAGGTCATACAGTTAGAACTCAGGTTCTCCTGATTACAAGCCTAATGCTAATTCACATCACCAATAAATACTTATTGTTTGACTGATTTGCCCTAATAATCACTAATTTTGTAATCTTGAGCGAGTTAACCTTCCTAGCCTTATCTTGGAAGTGAGGGGGTTCTAAATGATTTTCAAGGACGATTCCCAGTTTGAGATCTATGATACTATGATGGAAAATTCTCTTTTGCAAATACATGCCATCATTCATTAGGAAAAGAATGATTTCTGTTGACAGCTCATTGCCAATCCATCAATACTACAGGGAAACCAAACCCATTATATTCCCTACTTACAGAAGGTCAACATCACATTCAAGGAAGACTACCATATTATACAGGGTGTGACTATATGGAAATAGAATTGATTCCACAAGTCACATGAAAATTAATCTCATTACTTAATAATCACACCTCACTAAATTGGGGATGGAATAGCCAGCCTGACTCTTGAAATTACTTATTTATGTTGCCATTTGGGAGATAAGGGAGTTTAGGGGAAAGCATACTGAAGCAAAGCCAGGGGATCTGGATGATGGTACTTAGCTTTAACATAATGTGCATGGACCAGTTGTTTTATCTTTCTATCTCCAAGCTCAAAAATGATTAGGTGATAACAATCATGGCTCACATTTCTATAAATCTTCAAGGTTCCAAAATGTTTTGCATATATTGTCTCCTGGGATCTCTGAGGAATGTTAGAGTTATAAAATTAAATGATTGTCTGTGAGTTATTCACAGATGTCCCTGAATGCTTAAAAACAATATTATAGCATCATAGCTTCTCAAAGTTTGAAGGAAGATCAAAATCCTTTTCTATTGTCCCTGGAAATTATCACTTATATAACATTATCAATAAGTGATCATCCAATCTTTGTTTAAAAGCTTTCAGTGAAAAGTAACCCATTAACTGCCAGTTCTGTAATTTAGTTCCTGAGTGATCTTGGATCAATCACATAATCTTTATTTCCTCATCTGTAAAATGAGTTTCCAGCCATAAATTTATATTCAATGATCTAAAACTAGCCATAAATCTAAATGCAAATAAATTCTTTTTTTGAGAGGGCCTAGTGCTAACAATTGTGGGGATCAGGGTCATGATTAAAGCATAAATTTCTAGTCTTGGTCCAAGATAATCTGCTCTATTTTTGAACATTTTGCACTCTTAAGTTTTCTTAAAATCAGTTTAAGACTTTTCATCATTCATGGTGCCTTTATATGGAAACTATCTGATTAATGAGTGTCCTCCCTAAAATCTGGCACCTAGGATTGAGCACAATCTTCCAGGTATGGTCTGCTTAGAGCAGTGGTTCTCAAACTTTTGTTTTCAGTATCTTTATCCTATTAAAAATTATTGAGGATCTCTCCAAAGAGTTTTTGTTTATCTGGAATATATTTATAGACAGTTACCATATTGGAAATAAAAGCTATTTTTGATTTTGTAGACCCTCTAAAAGGTTTTCAGAGATCCCCAGGATTCTCTAGACCATACTCTGAGAACCACTGGTAGAGCATAGTATAGTGCTCTAGTCACTTGGGCTTTAGAATGTAAGCTTCCTGCCAATTGGGGATATTTTTCTTAATTTTATCTGTATTCTCAGAGCCCAATAGTCTGATTAACAAATAGCTGACAATTAATAAATCCCTAATTAATTAACTGGGCACTCTGCCTCTCAATGTAGCATCTCAATGATAACCATGTCATATTGTCGATTCACAGTAATATTACACAGATTTTCAAAGGTCCTTCTTCACAACTACTCTATGAGATAGGTAGTTCTACAATTCCCATTCCCATTTTGCAGATGAAAAAACTGAGACTCACAGAATAGTTTATCCATAATTATATAATTACCAAGGCAACAAAATAGGGCAGGAAGAACTTGACAGAATGAGAGGTTTATAAAATGTTCTACATCACTACATTAAACAAATGAGCTAGTTAATCTTGCAGCAAATATCAGGTCTAGTTCTCACTTTTTAATTAGTATGAGATTCTGGTTAGAAAAAAATCAGAAACACAAATGTCTATGATAGCCTAATTAATGCATAGGGCTTCACAAGTGGATTCCTAGGTGTCTGGATTGGGATTTCTCACTGATTCATTAGCATTGTCATACTTGTTTATAAAGTACTTGAAGCTGACTGTTCTTCCCTCCATCCCCCTGGAAACCTGGTAACAAGGTCATTTATCACACCCAGGCTCCAATCTGGAGTCCATGAAATTGTCTGATGTAAAGTTCTATTCCTTTTGGAAACCATTTGGAAATGGTCTAGCTCTCAGATGGGGAAGCTGCAGAGAGGGAAAAGGATTTTTGAATACCAATCCATCTATAGTGGAGTTCTTAATGTGGAGTCTTTAAACCTTTTTTTTTTTTTTGACAATTATATTTCAATATAATTGATTTACTTTATAATCTTATGCATTTTATTTTATTCATTTTAAAACATGATTCTGGGAAAGGGTCCATATTCTTCATCAGGCACTAACCAAAGAGTCTAGGATACACAAAAAATGTTTAAGAGTCCCTGGTCTACAGTTTTTAAAAACTCAATAATAATAATGATAATGATAATGATAATGATAATAATAATAATAATAATACACCTATGGAAGATAAGGAAAGTTCTCTGGAATAAAAGACAAAAGAAATAACTATGAGAAGCTAAGCTTAACCTGGAGGATAGAATTCATAAGAATAAAAGCACAAGTGGGAGATTTTGTTTTAGAATATCAATAAAAGAGAATAATATTTTAGAATTAATTTCATTTCTCTTAACCAGATAGAAAGGACAGTGGGACATGAGAGAAGCAGGGCGTAGGGGAAAGAGAATTGGATTTGGAATAATTAAATTCAAGTTAACATTGCTGTGACAATATCTATCAAAATAAAATGTTTTGCTTTGCTTATTAGGTCTTCATCTTAGCTCAGTCCCTCAACGCCTCTCAGCTGGACTACTCCAACAGGCTCCTAATTGCTCTCCCTGTTTTCAATCTTTCTATTCACTACTAGCCCATCCTCTCTACACAGCTGCCAAATGATTATCCCAAAGACCAGGTTTTATTGCATTGCTCCTTTTGCTCAATGATTCACGGGAAATTTCATTGTCTCCCTATGGCCTGTAGGATAAAATACACAGCTGTCTGGTACTTAAGAGCTTTCGCAATCTGGCTTCAACCTCACTTTCTGGACTCATTACACATTATTCCCCATTCACATACTATATTCCAGCCAAAATAGCTGTTCCCCATCTGTGGTATTCTATCCCCTACCACTGGGGCCCTCTCATGGCTCTTCCCTATTCCTAGAATGTCTTCCATGCTCACCTCTTCTTCTTGAGATCTATCATTCCTTTAACAGGTTAGTTTGTCCCCTTCTACATGAAGATTTTCTTAATTATATCCCTCACCTCTGACTTTACCAATATTTTTTTTTCCTTCTATTTTGTTGTCATTTCCATTGTGTCCAGTTCTCTGTGACCCCATTTAGGGGTTTCTTAGCAGAGATATTGGATGGTTTGCCATTTCTTTCTCCAGCTCATTTTATAGATGAGGAAATTGAGGTAAATAAAATTAAATGATTTTCCCAGGGTCATACAGCTAGTAATTTGAATTCAGGAAGATGAATCTTTCTGACTCCAGACCTTCAAAATATTTGCCTTGTTTTTCTTTCATGAACTCATTTACATGCTGATTGAGAGAGCTGGTTTTAAAGGAAGGAAGATCTGACTTCAATGGTCACCTCTGATTTTTACTGACTCGACTCAGACACTCACTAGACATGTGACACTGGGTAGGTCACTTAGTTTCGGTCTATCTCAGTTTCCTCATCTGTAAAATGATGATAATAACAGCATCTACCTTTTAGGATTGTTGTGAGGATAAAATGAGATATTTGTAAAGTGTTTTGCAAACCTTAAAATGCTTTATAAATGATGATAATGATTATTATCACTAACAAAATGATTTATGAATTGGTAATTAATATAGGGAGACCATAGCCACTTATGACTAGAATTAAAAGCTCAATTTCAAGTAAAAAAGCAACCACTGAAGAACATTTGGGATATGTTCTTAGCCCTCTGTTCCCTTGGTTACAGGATACCCATTTCTGGTAACAGAGGGAAAAGGGGCATCAGGAGATTGAGCTATGTTCTGTGTGGTTTAGTGGAAATCCAGCTGGATTCAAAGTTAGGAGAATCCTTAGGTTGAACCCCTTCTCTAATACTAGCCCTGTGACATTTGGAAATCATAAAATGCCAAAGCTTCAGTGTTTTTTTTTTTTTTAATCTAAAATGGATCTCCTAAAACCTGTAGCAATCTAAGTAATAAAGAATATGATGAATACAGACAAGCCTTGGAAGATTAATATGAACTACTGTGTAGTAAACTAAGCAGAACCAGCAAATTAATATATAGAATCACTACAACAATGATAAAAGAAAGAACACTTAGTCCATCAATAAGTTAGTCAAAAAAGTAATGATCAAGTCCTTATTATTTTGCACATAGTAGAAATGATAATACAAGGAAAGGGCAAAAAAAAAAATCTGCCCTCACAGAGCTTATAATCTTTTTTTTTTTTTTTTTTTTTTTACTCAGCAGACCATAAGAGAGGATTCAATATAAAATTATTTTTTTCCATTTCAAGAAAATCTATGTAATAAATAGTACACATACTTTTTTCAAAGCTACCCAGCTTTTCTTTGCTTCCTTCTTGGGATTCTCTTGTTCTCTTCTCTGAACTTTTTAACTTATTCCCCACCCTATATCATAAAGAAGGCTATAAGTAAGTGAGGATATATATATTATATATATATATATATGTGTAGATATCTATAAACTTATACATATATAAGTAAGATGGTACTGTGATTATTTTCTCCTGTCATCTGTTTTTCTGAAGGTGGATAACATCTTCCTTCAAAGGTCCAAGTCTTGCTATGTTTTTCTGAATTAACCAGCTCATCATTTCCTACATCACAGCAATATTTCAATTCAGTAACATCCTATTTGAGAAATTATCTAAGAAAATTCCCCCCACCTCCATTTTTCTACATTCCTTCTATTCTTGGCTACATATGGTTTATTTATACAAGAAAATTTTAATTAAAAGTAATCAAAATTATCCTTTTAAAGCTTCAACAATGCTCTCACCTTATAATCTACTTTAAGGTCTAATACTGCTGAAGCTATTTCCTTTACATCTTTTTTCTTTGGTTTCTTTGACGTTCCTGAACTTTTGCTCTTCCAAATGAACTTAGTCTTTATTTTTTCTAATTCAGTAAAACAAGTTTATAGCAATTCAATTAGGATAACATTGAATAAATAGATTAACAAGGTAAAATTATGTTTAGAAAATTATATTGGCTTCCCCTAGCTGTGAACAATAAATATTAGTTCAATTATTTAGATTTGAGTTTATTTGTATAAAAAGTATTTTATGTTTATCTTCATATAGTTCCTGTGTCTGTTTTGGCAGGGGTATATTCAGGTATTTTATATCATCTAGGTATTTTAAATGAACTAAAAATATTGAATAATATTGCTGATACATAGTATAGTCTATCTATTTTTCACTTTTGATTAAATCTATTTTAACCTTAATATTGCCTGAGATCATGATTACTAGCCCTACTTTTTATATACTAAATTCTATTTATGCTTTTTATCTTTGTGTGTGTCTCTCATTTTTACAATGTTTCCTGAAAGCAACATATTGTTGAATTCAAATTTATAATGTGTTAACCATTTCTTTTTTATGAATGAATTCATCCCATTCACATTCTAAGCTGTCATAACTTGTTGTATGTTTTCCTTCTTCCTATTTTTCCTCACTATCCTTCTCAACCTATTTATGCTATCTCTCTTCACTCTTCTGCTTTATTTCTACCTTGTCATTCCTACTGCCCCCCCCATCCTGTCCTCTTGCCCTCTTTTTTCTTTCTGAATTTGAAAGACTTTTATACTCTTCTAGATATAAATGTTCGCTCTTTAACCCATTCCCAATAAGAGTAAGGTTCCAGAGCTACCCATCCTCCCCAACTAACTTCTTCTATATCAGTTTTTCACTTTTATACCCCATTTATATGAGATGATTACTCCTTTTTATTTTTCCCTATTTTTTTAATTTATTTAATTTATTTATTTTTAAAAGAACCATCCTGCAGCTTAGCCCATCCTTTTCTTTCAAACTACCCAAATAATGATGACAATCAAAAGAGTACTGCTAATATTTTTATATATATGAAGTAAATCATTTGACCTTACTGAGTCCCTTATAACTGGTCTTTAGTGTTTACCTTATATTTGTCTTGGATGTTATATGCCAAATTTTCTCTTAGGTTCAGAGGTTTTCATCACAAAAACCTGAAAGTTTTTGACTTCATTAAATATCCATTTTTTCCCCATTTGGGATTATAATAATTTTGCTGGTTATATTACCCTCAGTTATAATCCCAGTTCTTTTACTCTATGGAATATAATATTTTTGGACATATGGTCTGTTAATGTGGCAGCTACTGGGTCTTCTGTAATCTTTCTTGTAGTTTCATGATATTTAACTTTTTTTCTTGTTATTTCCAATACTTTCTCCTTAACCTGGGAGCATTGAAACTTGACTATGTAAGTTTTTTTTTTTTCCGCTGGGATCTCTTTCAGGTTGTGATTGTTGGATTTTTTCCCTATTTCTACTTTGCCTTCTTGTTATAGAACTTCAGGGCAATTTACCTTGATAACTTCTTGTAATATTGTATTAAGATTTTTTTAAATTGCAATTTTCATGTAGTCTGACTAATTTTTATTATTTTTCCTCAATCTATTCTCCATATTGTTTGTTTTTCTGATGAGACGTTTTACTTTCTCTTCTATTTTTGCATTCATTTGATTTTGTTTTATGACTTTTTGGTGTCTTAGAAGATCATTAACTCCTCTTTCCCAATCCTGATGCTTTACTTCTAACTAGTTGACTTACTTTTCAGAATTTTCTGAATTTTCTTGGGTTGCTCTTATTTCTCCTTCCCTAATATTCTCTCTTTCTCTTTTATTTGTTTTTGCAATCCTTTTTAAAGTTTTCAAAGAAATCTTTTTTGTGCTTGAGACCATTTGATGGTTTTCATTTAAAAAGGAGTGGCTTTTTAAGCCCCATTATGTTTCTCTGAAAATGAACCCAGATTTTCTCTGTCTCTATAGTACTATCTATGATTGAGTTCTTTTTTCTTTACTTACTCAATTTTATTTATTTATATACTTATCTGTCCATTCATCCATCCATTTATTTATTCATTCAGTCATATTTAGCAGGTATTAGTTTAGTTGAGTTGTAACCCAATGTATGGGAAATGATGCTTCTAGTTTCAGGTCCTTCTTACTATTATTTTCTGAGGTTTGTATCAGGGCTCAACTTTGGGCTATTCTCTTCACTCCTAAGTCATAGCTATGGCCTCCAGCCACTCTGTCCCACTTCAGTCAGGCCAAAACTCTGCCCCTGGAGGTTAACTCTTTCCTAGGGCTTTCTCAACTTTGCTTAGGAAGACAATTGCTTTATCCAATGTTTATTTCTGCTGCTCTGAGATGATCTTCTGGTTTTTTTTTTTTTTTGTGTGTGGGGATTTTGGAGAACCAAACATTTTCTGACCTGTCTACCATCTTACCATAATCCTCTCCAAAGGTCTCACATTCTAGTTAAGGAGACAACACATATGGATGTTATATATGTATCCATAGGTATATATGGATGATATATGGATGGAAGGTAATTCGATAAGGGAAGTCTCTATGAACATTTATGGAACAGGGCATGGTCTCTTGGAGAAGGAAGTTTTCGAGCTGAATGTTGAAGAGAACTATGAAAATCAAAAACACTAAGAGATGAAAGTGAGAAAGCAGAGCATTCCAGGCCTGGGAAGCAGGGTATTAGCATGTAGAAAGTATAACAAATAGATCGGTGTGGCTAGATTGGAAAATGTGTTATAGAAGAGGCTAGAAATATAGGGAGAATTCTAGTTATGAAAAGCTTAAATGCCAAAGGATTTTATATTTTATTCTGGAAGTACTAGAGAGATACATATATTATTGAGAAAAGGAGTAGGTGACATAGTCACATCTACATGTTAGAAAAATTATCTTGATAACTTAATGGGAGGTAGATTGAAATGAGGCATGGAGACCAGTTAGATTATTTTGATAATCCAAGTTAGAAGTGATGACTGTCTGAATTAGGATTGAGATGGTATGAATATAAATAAAGGGATTATATATATTACATATATATATATAAAATTAGAAATGATAAAATTTAATAAATACTTAGATGTGTAGAAAGTCATAAGTCAAGAATTACAATGGAGTTTCAAGATAGAATGATTTTGAGGATGGAGGTGTCCTTGGTGCTAGCTGAAAAATCGAGAAGAAGGGAGAGTTTTGTTTGTTTTGGACATACCAAGTTTGAGATACCCATGAGGCATCCACTTCAGCTATTTCTATGAAATAGCTGGAGATGCATGACTATAGCTTAGCAGAGATTAAGGCTGAGAGCTATTGAGATCACCAAATATGACTATATAAAATGAAAAGAGAAACGGGTCCAGAACAGAGCATTTTTGGGGATATCCACAATTAGAGAAGTTGATACATGGATAAGGATCCTTAAAAGAAGGCTGAAATGTTTAAATAGATACTATCCAAAGGAGAATCAGGGAAGAGAAGTGCCCACAAAACCTTAGAGAGGACAGAGTATAAAGAAGAAGGTGATTAGCAATGTCAAGCACTGCTGAGAGGACAAGAAGAATCAGGCCAATAGATTTGATGATTAAGAGGAAAAAGAGGAATAGGAGGAAGAGAAAAAGGAAGAGGAGGAGGGGAAGAAGGAGGAGGAAGAGGATAAAAAGGAGGAGGGGAAGAAGGAAGAAGAAGAAGGAGGAGGAAAAAGGAAGAGGAAGAAGGAGGAGGAGGAGGAGGAAGGAGGAAGGAAGAGGAGGAGGAAGAAGAAGAGGAGGAGGAGGAGGAGGAGGAGGAAGAAGAAGAAGAAGATGATGATGATGTTGATGGAGGAGAGGAGGAGGAGAAGGAAGAGAAGAACAAGGTGGGAGAGGAGAAAGAGAAGGAGGAGGAGAGTTCTATAGATGTGAGCCACTGAACAGAATGTTGGAATTGTTTAATGTTTTTATTAGTTTATTTGAATTGTTTTTTCCTCTTTTTTATATTCTTTATTATAAAGGATATTTTGTTATAAAGAATGGTTTTCTGTGAAGGGAAAGAAAAAATATATAATCTGAAATGTAGACAATAGAAAAACAAGATATCAATAAGAATATATTAAAAATATACTTGTAGTGCTTACTTCATAGGATTATAATGAGGAACCAGTGAGATAGTATATACAAAATATTATCAGTTTCATCTGTTATTACTAAGATATCTGGTTTACCTTGCTGCCTAAGCTAGGAAGTTCTGTTACTAAGGCAAAATAAGGAATTTGAGATAGATGACCTCTAAGCGGCTGTACAGCCTTAAGTCCATAATCTTATGATTAAAACATCCTAAGACCTTTGAACGGTGTAAGATCTGAGCCAGCCAGGTGGTGCAGAGGATAGAGCACTGAGCCTGGAGTCAGGAAGATTTGAATTCAAATATGATCTCAGATTATAAAGGGTTGTTGTGAAGATCAAAGCATTTAGCACAGTTTCTGGCACAAAGTAGTTGTGTTATCTATTGACTGGCATTTTCAAAGATTGATTCATTTCTGTGTTCTTGATCAGGACTGGGGTGTACACAGGGCATTGACTACATCCAGGTTGGTGGCACTAATAGCTGATGGGGAAAAGGGGGTTCCCTCGAGGCATCCCCATTTGTCTGTATGCTAAGACAGTTGGTGAGTCAGTCTACAGAGAAATTTTAATAGCATAACTTCCTAGCTTGGAAAACTCTTTGTGAAGATCCCTTTGTAGGCTGGGGCATAAGTCCTTTACTTCTCAATTGACCACTTGACAACCCAAGGTTATGAGGAGACATTAACACCCACAATGCTTAGCAAAGCCCTTCCCAAATCACAGTTTCTTAAATGTTTGCTAAATAAATAATAGAAAGTTCCAACAATGACATAAATAAATAAATACCCCTGTATTAATCATTGCTCTTATTTGTCTCATAAAAGTTTTTTTGGTTGTTATTTTTTGGATTTTTTTTGCAAGAAGACTTGTCCTAAAACCAGACTAAGAAATATTTGTGGTAAAGAAGAAAAGAACAGTGGCTTTGGAGTCTCTGAATTCAATTCCAAATATATCACTTTCTCCCCCATGGAACATTAGGCAAGCCAATTAGCCACACAGAGCCTCAGTTTCCTCCTTTGTAAAATCAGGAGGTTAGATCACATTAGAGAGGTTGGTTAGATGACTTGCTTAGGTTATATAAGTAGTATCTGAGGCAAATGGGGAAGTCACTTAATTCTTTTTAGCCAAAGGGAAATAATCATATCTGTAACACTTATCTTAATATAGGTCAACCTAAAAGCACTTTAATAAAGGCCAATTATTATTATTTAATTAAAAGATAAATGTTAGTGTTTTCTATTACAAAGTTTTACAAGTTATATATATTAAGGTTGGCTCCAGAGAATAGAAGTCAGAGCAGTGGATGAATGTGGGAGAGAGGTAGATGTAGGCTTGATGGAAAGAGGAAATAAAAAGTTGCTAACAACTAACATTATCTCAGTGTGGGATGAGCTGTCATTCAAAAGGAGATTGTCTCATTAGAGACTTTCTCGCAAAAGCTGGATGACACCTTTCAGGTATCGATAATAATAGTCATTAAACATTTACTAAGTATCTACTATGTGCCAGATACTGTGCTAAGTTTTGGCAAGACAAAATATAAATAAAAAGAAAGACTGATCTCTATCTTAAAGGAGCTCAAGGAAGAAAATATACAAAAGGAAGATGAAGAGGGAAAGGGAAATGGAGGGGAAGAAACTCCTTGCATGTTATGGAGTCATGATAGGAAAGTCCAAAGAAGTCCAAAAGCAGTGTAACTGATGGGAAATGGGAAGAAGGCTGTGCTGATTTTTCTCTTTATGTTGTTTGTCCTTGATTCTTGAAGATGATCACACAAAGAGGAGTTGATACCATGATATGCAAGTGAACTAGATTTGAGTGACGGAGGGCTGTGCAAAGTTATCGACCTCCTTTCTCCTCTAGAACCATCTGGGGTCCAATGGCCAGATATAGATTAGGACAAATGGAGATGGCTCTGGATGCAGAGGGAGACCCTGGCTTTTTTTAGGCTAGGGTCTTTTACAGGTTTCAGTTTGACTGAGGCAACAACTATTCAGTGATGGTGGAGCTCATGATTCTGCCATATAATCAACTTGAGAAACATGGGGTAGTCAAAAGACATGAATATCAAAGTTAATTCAGTCGTACAGGTTAAAGAGATTTTTCATTGATGATGGGTTGTGGGTATGGATATATTATAGAGAGGATTCTGAAGCAGGTATGAGTTGGATGAAAAGTCTTCCTACATCTCTTCCAACTTAGCTTTGGCTCTTCCATGGCTCTTCATGATATCTGAAAATGATCCCACTGGCCACCAACAGTGTTAGGATTTCTAGATTTATGGAACTTGTTCCCTCACTGTGTATAGCTTCCCCAAAGTCCCCTTAACAGTCATTTATTCATTCCACAAATATTTACTCTATAGTGAGTATGTGCAAAGTATTGTAATAGGTGCTTTAGTTAAGTCAATCAATCAATATTTATTAAGAACCTACTATGTGCTAGAAACTGAATGAATGTGAAGAAGTTGGAAATTGAAGAAATTGGAGATTTGAGTCCTGTCTTTAGGGAGCTTAAATTTTAGATAATGTCTAATAATAGGACTAGGGGAAAATGTTCTCTATATCCATGAGAATGTGACTTCTGAGGGTCAAGGACTATTTTTTGCTTAACCCAGTAACTGTTTATCTAGTAAACAATAAATGTTCATTATCTGACTAGCTCTGCCCTGGTTAGAAGCCATTTGGAATATACTGTTCAGTTTTAATAGCTACATCTTAGGAAGGACGTTGATAAGTTGAAAAGTGTCCAAAGGATGACAACCAAGATGGTGGAGGGTAGAGAAGTCATGTCATTGGAGGTTCAGTTCAAAGAGATGGGAATGTTTAGCCTGGAGAAGCTTCAACTGTCTTCCAGTATTTGAAAGGCTGTCATATGGAAGAAGGAATACAATTGTTCTGCATAGCCCCAAGGGGAGAAATAGGAGGAGTGCAAACTGACAAGGTGTAGACATAAGCTTGATATAAGAAAAAATATCTTTCTGACAATGAGAACTCTGCAAAAGTAGAACCAGCAGCTTTGGGAGGTAATAAATTCATTCTCACTAGACACTTTCAAGCAAGGATGGATGAGGAGTCAGAATCTGTGTTGTAGAAAGATTTCTTTAGATTTGGATTGGGCTAGAGGCCTGTGAGGGTCCTTTCTTCCTCTAAAATTCTGCAGATATTACTATATAAGGCAGGGATTGAGAAATATTAAATGAACGGGATAAAAAATGAGTGGGACAAAAAAGGGAGAGCTCATTTAAGGTTGGAGTGATCTGGTGCATTTTCACAGAGCTGATGACTTTCTTTTTCTTTTCTTTTCTTTTTTTTTTTTTTAATTTAATAGCCTTTTATTTACAGGTTATATGTATGGGTAACTTTACAGCATTAACAATTGCCAAACCTCTTGTTCCAATTTTTCACCTCTTACCTCCCACCCCACCCCCTCCCCCAGATGGCAGGATGACCAGTAGATGTTAAATATATTAAAATATAAATTAGATACACAATAAGTATACATGACCAAACTGTTATTTTGCTGTACAAAAAGAATCAGATTCTGAAATATTGTACAATTAGCTTGTGAAGGAAATCAAAAATGCAGGTGGGCATAAATATAGGGATTGGGAATTCAAAGTAATGGTTTTTAGTCATCTCCCAGAGTTCTTTCTCTGGGCGTAGCTGGTTCAGTTCACTACTGCTTCATTGGAAATGATTTGATTGATCTCGTTGATGAGGATGGCCAGGTCCATCAGAACTGTTCATCATATAGTATTGTTGTTGAAGTATATAATGATCTCCTGGTCCTGCTCGTTTCACTCAGTATCAGTTCATATAAGTCTCTCCAGGCCTTTCTGAAATCATCCTGTTGGTCATTTCTTACAGAACAATAATATTCCATAATATTCATATACCACAATTTATTCAGCCATTCTCCAACTGATGGACATCCATTCAGTTTCCAGTTTTTAGCCACTACAAAAAGGGCTGCCACAAACATTCGTGCACATACAGGTCCCTTTCCCTTCTTTAGTATCTCTTTGGGATATAGAGCTGATGACTTTCAACAGAACCTCCTGCCATGATTGAAAAAGAACCAGATCCATAGTCAAAGGACCTTGATTTGAATCTGACTCAGTCATTCACTTTCTATGTGACCTCCAGTAATTAATTTCATTTCCAAAGACCCTGGTACCTTTATTTGTAAAATGAATGGGGTTCATCTATTACACTTTCAGTTCTAAAAAATAATTTGATGACCTCAATTGCATTTATTGATCCCTCTTTCTTTTACTCTAGATTTGATTTAGAATGAGTCAGTAAGATCCAAATTACAGGAGCAAAGGTAGAATACTGTACACTGAAATAACAGTTGAGAAAAAATATGGAAATATATATGCATGTTTCTTTTTCAGTCTTCCAGAAAAACAAAAGTCTTTCTTTTTTCTAATAGGAAAAAAAGTTACAAGTGCTCCTCCACCTCATTGCTTTGTATTTGCTTTGATATCTATTTTGCATATACTTCATGTAAGTGTATATTGTCTGCTCTAATTAAGCTCCTTTCAGTAGGGACTAATCCATTTTTGTCCCTATATGACCAGTGCCGAAAACATAATAATCACTTAAGGGAAAGGCATAGACATGTAGATAGTACCTATTATGTTCCAGGCACTGTGCTAAGTGCTCTACAAATATCTCATTTGGTCCTCCCAACAACCCTGTGAGGCAGATACTGTTAGTAGTCTCTTTTTACAGTTAAGGAAACTGAGGTAGGCAGAGATTAAGTGACTTGGTCAGGGTCACACAGCTAGGAAGTATGAAGCTTTGGGACTTTACGATTCTAGGCTCAGTGCTCTAGTCACTGATCCACCAACCTGCTCACAGTTAAAAATAATTATGGTTTGGTTTATTCTGTGACAGCTACTGAATAAGTCATTGACGATAAGTCAGTACTTGGAAACTGGATCACCTTTTTCTTAGGTCTATATATGGGCTCTTCATGAAAGACATCATAGTATCTTTAATTTAGCATCATTCATTCAATATCTAATGACTTTTAGAACACACACACCTATATGTGAGTACATACTCACACACTCACAGAGCCAGTCTCTGTCCTTTTCTTGACATCATATGTCATCCCATAAGATTCCTCTCCCATTCAAATCTAGTGTCAGACACTTCCTAGCTAAGCGATCCTGGCCAAGTAATTTCTTATCTCCCTCTTTACTGTTCCCTCTCCATTATTTTTCTGTCTCTTATTGTTCCATCTATTTCCCTCTTTCCTTTGTCTTAATACTTTTTCTTTTTTCTCTCCCTCCCTCTCCTTCCCTTCTTCTTCTTTCTCTCTCTCTCTCTCTCTCTCTCTCTCTCTCCACCTCTGTCATTTTATCTCCATTTTTGTCTGTTTCTCTATTTTTATTTGTTTCTATCTTTTTGTCTATATCCATCTCTGTCTCTGTCTCTGTATGTCTCTATCTGTTTCTCTGTCTCTGTGTTTGTCTCTGTCTCTTTCTGTTTCTGTCTCTCTCTTTGTCTCTGTCTCTCTGTCTCTGTGTCTCTCTGTTTCTCTCTCTGTCTCTGTGTTTGTCTCTTTCTATTTCTGTCTCTCTCTTTGTCTCCGTCTGTCTCTGTCTCTGTCTCTGTGTCTCTCTGTTTCTCTCTCTGTCTCTGCTTCTCAGTCTCTCTTTCTCTGTCTCTGTCTTTTTCTGACTCTCTGTCTTTCTATCACTTAACATTTCTCTCTATTTCCATCTGTTTCTATCTTCTCCTTAAACCTTCCCTAAACCATGCACAACAAACCTATGTGGGAAAACAAGATCTCGGGTAACCCTGAAGGTTCTTGCAGATGGAACATTAGTGGGAGGAGCTGCCAGCTACTTTCCCACCAACTCCCTTCACGCTGGAGACATGATCCCCTTCTTCTGCCAGTTTAATAGCGGACCAGGGGTAAGATTCTCTGGAGGCTCAGTGACATAATTATTATCTATGGTCTCTGCATTAACTAGGAGAAAACATCATGGCCCGAATCTGCCTGATTCCAAATGCCAGTGTGTGCCCACATGCAGCCCACAACGGAGCCTGCAAATGCTCTGGGCCCTGTTGCTGTTGTCAGGACCACTGGTGCTGACCCAGCTCAGGGTAGAAAGCTGACAGGGCTCCGAGGTTTCTATCTTTGGACCCGTTTCTCACTCTTTCACTGCTTCCCTTTGCCTTCCTTCCCTCCTTAACTAGAATTGGGGAAATATATGTATATATGCACACACATACATACATATATATGCACTTATACCTGTGAACAAATATTTTTATGTATATATACACATGTGTATATATATAACATTTTTATAAGTACATTTTACAATACAGACTATATATTTCTAGATAAATATAAATGTATATATTCATATTGATAACATATTTATTTAAATATAAAATATATTACATTACATATATTTATATATTCAGCTTCACATTTTAATCTGGTACGTGGTCTAGAAGTTCTACCTCCTGCAAATCTGGAAAATAAACCATACAACAGATGGGCCACAAAAAGTTTACAACATGTGCAGTGTGGGAGGTAGAGCAGCTCTGGGCAAAAAGCAGAAGCCTGGGATTTGGAGAACTCTGAGTTTCAGGCTTTGCACTTGTTAGTTTGTTTTTCAGAACCGTGGACAAGTCAATTCATCTCCTTGAGACCTCTTATTGGTCATATAACCACATAACCTATCATGATTATTATTTAGTGGGCAGCCACTAATCAGAATAATATTTGGCTGATAGGAAGTAGCATTTGTATACTTAATGTGACTGTGCTGGTTGTTTACATCCATTTTTTTTTTTTAAAGGGGGGGGGCACCTTATTTTCAGAGAAGCCAATCATTTACAGGAATTGCAAGATTTGGAAGCTAGAGAGCTGAAGTTGGTATCGGGAAGCCCTGGGTTTCAAATACTTATTAATTATGTAATTCTGGGCAATTTGTTCAACTTTCCTTATCCTCAACTCCCTCAGCTCAATTACTATACCCTATTATTAATGGGCTTATATAATAAATAAGTAATCATTAAGATTCATAATAATTGTAAATACATTTTTCTTTTTATCAGGGTATTGTGGGGCTCCAGCAACATTGCAGAATCAGCTCTAGTGCTGGAAGGCAACATAGACATCATCAGTTTCAATCATTTCCTTTTACAGATCAGGAAACTGAAACCTTGAGAGAAGTCATCCAAAATCATGAAGCAAATCTTAGAAATTGGAATTTAAACCAAAATTAGGGTCATTTTTATGATATCTGTGTGTGCATATATATACATACAAACACACACAAATACACACATATTATATATATTATATTACGATGTATAGATATTATATACATTATTTTATATATTATACACATATTATAAATAATGTTTGCATTATATATATATATATATATACCCAGACATAAATATATGTGTATACATATATTCACACAGATATACACATACCTACCTGTGTATATATATATGTAAAATGAGGTCAGAGTAACAATTCCTAGTTCTAAATAAACATGTGACAAATTCACAATGGCTGTTCTCTTTGCCAAAGGGGATATATATTTAGGAAAAGAGGTTACAGACAAAATGAAAAGGTAAAATAGACACCAGAAATAGGAAATATGAAATAGATTTAGGAGATCAATAGGAAATAGATTTAGGAGACCCCTTTACCGAGGAAAGGGGTTTGAAAGAATCCATTAAAGGAATACACCATGAAGTGAGGGTACTCCATTGACTAGCAGGCTAAATCTACAGAGGAATTTAGCTAGAAAATGGGCACCACATTGGACTCAGAGTGAGGAGAAGGAGATTTTAGTCCTGATTCAGATACTCCTTTCTTTTGACTGCATGCAAGTTATTTCAATACTCTGGTCTTCAGATGACCTTATCTACAAAATGGGCAAAGAGACACTTGCATTACTTGAGACTTGGATGAAGAAAATAAATCTTGATGTGCTTAACTAATACGGGCCATCTTTATGAGCCCAACATATCCTCAGTATTGGGATGTCCAACTTGGATTTTACAATATTTCTAATTATCACAGTGAAGTTATGAAATTCTTAATTATTTAAACAAAATCATTTTAATTAAGTTTAATTTATGAAGTGTAATTCAAAAGGTCTACATGTGTAGGAGAGAATGCTGAGAAATAAGTGAATGGAGGATATTGTATTTCCATTTAAGTTCAGAATTATCACCTTATTTCAGAGAAAAATGGGATGATAATTTTTCTCTCTGTTTTTCCCATTCTTTTGAAAAAAGGAGTGCCTTTTTAAATAGTGCAATGATCACTAATTTAAAAAGAGAGGTCATAAAGAGCAGACCCCTCATTTTAAAGATGAGGAAATTAATATATATTGCCAGTCTCTGCCCTCAAGGAGCTGACATTTTTAGGGGGAAAGACTACCCAAGAAGGAACCAAAGTCGAATCACTTCCTTTTCAATTCTAAAACCCCCATCCCCAATTACATTATTTCCTTGTTCAGGATCCTAGCCTCCCATTTCTTAGGTTTCAAATTTTCTAATTTCAATTTCATTTCTCTATTGTTTTTCAATTTAATTTTCATAACTCTATGGAAACTAAATTCCTATCCAATTTTCACACTATTTAAAGCCGCAGTATGTTTGTTTTCTTCTGTTTCTTTGAAAGTGGATAACATCATCCTTTATAAGTTCAAGTCTTTCCATATTTTCCGAAATACACCAACTCATCATTTCCTATACTATAGAAATATTCCAACCACATATTATCTAGTCATTTTAAATGGTCTAAAACTCTATTGATTAATATGGCTGACATATAGTGTGGTTTCCCTATTTTTCTCTTTTGATATTATGATTATTATTATTATTATCAATAATAATAAAATCCTGGGTCAGTAGGTGGGGTTCTCAGAGAAAACCTGAAATATGGATGAAATTATTCCCTGAGGTAAGTAGGGAAGGGCACTTAATGGGGATCTTTTCAATTTTACAGTCCCATCCTCTGTGGAGGGCGTGGTTTGTCCCACCTTGTTGTGTTCAGTCAGAAATCCAAGTTATGTCAAATCCCTGAAATGAAATTTCCCCTATAAATCTGTCCATGACTCATGCCATCTTTTGTGATCCCCTTTTGGGTTAAGCCCCCCATGGTGTTTGGTCTTATGATGTCCTCCTCACCCTTCCCCCATGCCTCCTGGTAACTTTCCTCTCATTCTCCCATTACAGTGTTTTTCTTCTTTCCCCATTTCCCCCATATCTCCTGGCTTTTAACTATATGTTCTCCCAATTCCATTACATATTTGCCATTCCAATTGTCTATTGTATCTCTTCATTTTGTCTATAACCTCTTCTCTTAAATCTCTTTTGCCAAAGAGAATGGTCATTGTGAATTTTTCACATGTTAGAACGCCCAAATTTGGAGCCTGAACATCAAACACATCATTTAGTGCTGGATCTCAACCATATCAATTAAATAATTATTATATCTTTTTGATTCCAGGACTAGTGTTCTATCTACTGTACCACATAGATATCAATTAGCAGCATTGTTTTGGATCCTAAAGTCAGCTAAAGATCATTTAGGGCAGGGAGGTGGTCCAATTGTCAGAACAATGGATTTGGAATTGGGAAGATTTACTTTTATGACTTTAAATCAGCCTGAAACACTTATTTACTGTGTGATTCCCTGACAAGTCACTTAACTCTGTTTATCCCAGTTTCCTCATCTGTAAAGTGAACTGGAGAAGGGAATGGCAATCCACTTTAATTTCTTTGCCAAGAAACCCCCAAATGGGGTCATGAAGAATTGAGCGTGATTGAACAACAATACTAAAGATCAGCTAGATTAATATCCCATTGCTGATTGAGTTTTTCTAAATATCCCCCAGGTCTTGAAGATGGTCACCAAGACATGATCCATGTGAAACAGATTTTCTTCCTAGTTTCCTTAATGAAACTTGAGAAATCTTTTCTTAGATTTCTTGGATACTAGAAAATGATTTAGAATGATTGAATCTCAGACTTGGAAAAAATATTTAAGCTTTTTTTTTTTTTTTTTTTTTTTTGTAAACTGTTCAAAATCTTTGAACTCAGGTGATTCTCATCTAATTTGTACAACATAAGCTAGACAAAAACCTTTGACTTCAATTTTATAGAACATCTGACTAAATTAGTACCAGCTTCTTCACCTTCTTCCTTGTTATAGGTAACAGCAAATCTTAGGAGAATAGGAATAGAATGAAAAAACTTTAAACTATTTTAAGAATGCTTTGCCAATCATTGTTTGTTCTATAAACATCACCATTATTATGGTCCCTAATGTTTTTTTTGTCTTCAAGTTAAGCATTCCTTCACCCCATAACTTCTTTTTTATTTATTTATTTTTTATTTTTTAAATTCTATTTATTTATTTTTAATTTTTTTTCACCCCATAACTTCTTGTTCCTTCACCTTTCTTTGGTGATATTCTCTATTGATTATTATTTCTATTGATTATTGTCAAATGACCTTTTCTTAAAAATGGAGCCCAGCACCAAATACAATACTCTAGATGTATTCTGCTCATGACAAATACAGTAGGATGATTAGATTCTATCAGTCTGAGATCACATTAACATTTTTTTGAGGCTATCCCTTCTTATTCCCATTTTCCTTTATCCCCAGAGCTTTATCATGGAAATTATTGTCTAACCATATTTTCTCCAGCTTCTACTTCTACAGCTGACTTTTTGAAGCTTATAGATATTTATCTCTATTTGAAAGAGTTCTTCACTGTGGTGTAAAAGAGACTGTTTTTGTCAATAAAATGAAGCAAGAAAGAATAAGAATATGGTCCTAGTTATAGATTATTGGACCAGTCAAGCTAAATCAGGAGATCATTCCTAGGAAATATATTATTTTTTGGAGGCAACTGGATTTGAACTCGGGTCCTCTAGACTCCAGGGTTGGTGCTCTAGCTATCATGCCATCTAACTGCCCCAATAATTTTTTTTTTTTAATTTTCAGCCAGAATGATTTATAAAGACTATTTATTTAGTGGAAGAAGAACTGTGATCTGTATTGATGAAAAAGCATTGAAGCATAGGGTTGCAGATATAGAGCAGCAAGTTTTTTTTGGATTCTGCAATTCAATCTTTTCATTTTATAGATGAAGACTTAAGGTCTACATGATGTGAATCCTGAACTAGTTTATTCTCAGGAAATTCTAAAAGGACTCTATCTTGCTCCTTTGTCAACTATGATTGTGTCAGTTCTCCCAGATTGTACTATTTGTATAGAATGATGTTGCAGAAAAAAAAAGATGGAAATTTATTTGGTTTCCACAATAATGAAAATTAAATTGGAGAAATGAAATTTAAATTAGAAAACTGAAACCCATAAGGACATCAAAGAATAATTTAGGGTGGAGGTTTGAAAAAAAATCAAAAACCCTGGCTTTAGCCCTGCTCTGGTACTTTTCCCTTTCTAGAATATAAGTTCCTTTGGGGCAGGGGCTGGCCTTGTAATGAGGAGTGGAGATTCATGTCAGGTAACTTTTATAACGTCCAACTAATGGGGAATTAGGAGAGGGACTTGTGCTTCAGGACAGGACATGAAATGTTGCCTTTGGAGTTTCAAAGGCATGTCTACTCACCTAGGCACCCATTCCTGCAAGAATATAAAATAAATCTTCCCTGTATTCATCAGTCAGTGGAATTCTAGGTAAGATATTATATTTATTTTAAATGTGAAGCTGGAGTCTTTTGTTAATTCATCCATTCTGTCTTCAACCTTTGAGACAACTTTGATTGTAACCCAGGTTTCCCAGACTGTCTTTAAGACAATCTCAACTTCTCAATACACGTTGTTGCTACTCCCTAGATCCTATTTTTATTCCACTCTCCTTCCTCCGAGCTACCATATAACTTCCTAGTCTCTCCCTTTATTCTCTAGATCCTATCCCTTACTCCTCTGTCTCCTCTGAGCTATGAAAAGTTGTGTCCCCCCAAAACAAGTTACTCATATCATCTCTCTGCCTTGCTTAGTTCTGGTTGGTTCGACTCCATGTGCTATTTTTTCAATAAAATAGCAAATCTCCGTTACCTCTGATGGATGTCTGACTTTATTTCTTCAGATCAAATGAACTATTATACTCTCCCAAATCTATTTCATATTTTTACTCATCACTTCTGGTATCTTTATTAGCACTTCATAGGTCATCAATGAATAAAAAAAAATAAGAAGAAAGAAATTTTATAAGCATGTGGTTTGCAGTAACAATGATATTAAATCTTTATTAAGTGCCAAATACTATGTTAAATTTCTATTTAGAAATACAGGTAGAAAAGTGAGACAGAAATTTCTTTGAAGGAGCTCACATTGGAATAGGAGACATAATACAACAGAGGAGGGAAGTTAATGGACACATCCAAGATCACATAATGGCATTTTGTTCAGTCATTTTAGTTATATACTACTGTTCATGAGCCCATCTTAAGTTTTCTTGGCAAGATGTTAGAGTGGTTTAATATTTCTTTCTCCAGCTCATGTTACAGATGAGGAAACTGAAGTAAGCAAGGTTAAGTGACTTGTTCAGGGTCACACAATATATGAGTCAGGATTCAAATTCAGATCTTCCTAGTTCTAAGCTTCATGCTCTATTCACTGTGCTACCTAGCTGCCTTATGAGTAGTAATTAGCAATGATCAAATATGAACCTAAATTCTTTGTAAATTCAGTAATCTCCCACAGTTTCTTGAAGTACTGAAGAATTTTATTAGGTTTAGACCATTTTCTAAAACAAAACAACCCCTCCCAATAAAGTATGTTACTTTTTTAAAAAATTAAGAGGTGCAAAATGGGGAATAAATGAAATTAAAATCAAACTGAGGTAAAAGTAAATAGTAATACAACATCTTTACTTTGTTAAAAATACACACTTTTTGATTCACCATTATTCACTGATCAATTCTATGGAAAGACCAAATATTTTAATTCTGGTCAATATCTGCATTTCATTTTAGGTTCAAGGGAGGGAAACAAACTGCTGGAGTACCCTTCTTTGATAGTGAGATAGCCTTTAGTAGCCTCCAGGGAATTGGTTCCCAAACTTTTTTTTTTTTAATCTCAGAACTCTTTTACACTCTAAAAAATCATTGAGAACTCATAAAAAGATTTTTTATGAGATATATTAATTGATATTTACCACATTAGAAATCAAGATGTCTTAATATTTTAATTAATTAAAATGGTTTTGATCTCAAAGACTCTATATAAGGTTCTCAAGGACATTATCCTTACACCACATTTTAGATATTCCATAGAATTTGTAACTTGGATTAAAAAAAAGAGCTAAGAAGGGTGGTGGGTGTGTACTTAAGCCAACTCTGGTCTCCCAAATTCTGGACTCCTGAGGCCCTCGTCCATGGACATACTTTAAATGAAAAGATGCTATTAAGGTAGAAGGCAGAGAAAAATGAGTTTCTTCTTGTATAACCACCAAAAAAGAAATAGACTTGCAAGTAAAGAGACATCTCTGTGATATACCACCCAGTGGTGAACAGTTGCATCTGAATACCATTTGCTGTGATCTACAAGAAATTTATAAGCATATGGCTTGCAGTAACATTAATATAATTTCACTTTAAAATATAGTCAGGAGCACATTTTATGTGGAAACATAAAGGTTTCCTCATCTCAATCCCTCCTTATTACTCTATTGCTTATTTAGTTGTATAATATTCAACCTCTTAAAAAACCTCCCCCACCACCACCACACTCACCCACCACCAATCTATCCAAAAAAAAAAAAAAGAGCCCAAGAACAGCTAACCCTTGAAGTAGTCATTATCTAAGCCAGGAAGAAGATTCCTGCTGTAATAATGACACGAGCATAAGTCTAAAGTATACCCTCTTTTGACCTAAATAAAATGAAAGTGAACAATTTTAAATGTGCTTGAATATATTTCATTTTTTTTAAGGTGGGAAGAGCATTTATCAGTGTTGTATGTATGAATGTGTGTGTGTGAGCATCCAGAGATTTCTATGAAAGTAATTCAGTCCATGTGTTTGCTTAATTCAATGTGAAGCGATGTTACTATATCAGTAGCAAAGTCAAAGCCTGTTTAAACTCATTAAAAAAGTGTGTAGATTGATTTGATTAAAGTCTGGCCGTTGCGTTACCACTTGGTTTGGAATGGATTCTGTGGCTGCCCAGCGAGGATAAATATGGAGATAAAAGAGAAGAACAATTCAAATGAGACCCAGGAATAAGAAGCTGTTGACATAGATTTCCTCTCCCCCCCTTTCTTTGATAGCAAAGTGAGATTTCTGATCTTTAAGGAGATTACCATCACCTTGATCATTCTTTAAATATTAAGAGGCCAGAGAAATGTTAGAAATTATAAAGTTCAAATTGCATTTTTATTTGCTGACCTTATCAGCTATAATTACCATTTCTATGCTGATGATTCTTTAAATGTATCTGCGTAAATTTTCCTCTCTGCTGCCCTTCAATCTTACATTTCCAACAGCCTTTCAAACATCTCAGACTGGATATTCAGTAAACATTTTAAACTCAACAAATTGAAAACAACTAATTCATTATCTTTTGCCCTAAACCTTCCCCATTTTCTACCTTCTTATTGTAGCGTATAACAACATCCTCCCAGTTTCTCAAGTTTACAACCTAGGAGTCATCCTGGATTCTTCACTATCTTTTTATCACCTATATCCAAGCTGTTGATTTCACCTTGGATACTTCATTCTTTATTCTGACACTGCTTCCACTCTGGTGTAGACCCTTAACACCTTACACCTGGATTATTGCAATAGCTTGCTGGTGAGTCTGTCTGTCTCAATTCTCTTTTTGTTTTAGTTGTCCTCCATTCAGCCATCAAAGTAATTTTTGAAATAAACAGATTTTACTACACTACTTTCCTACTCAATACTCATTCCCTTTTTGTTCCAATTTTTCCCCTCCTTCCCCCCACCCCCTCCCCCAGATGGCAGGTAGTCCAATCAATACATGTTAAATATATTAAATACTCATTCCCTTTTACGTCTAGGAGCAAACATAATAAAATTCTTTGTTAGGTGGGGAAAGAGAAAGTAAGGGGGGGGGGAAGAGAAAAATTTAGAACAGTCTTACAAAAATGAATATTAAAAACTATCTTTACATGAATTTGGAAAAGGAAAATGCTACTGAAAAAAAAATGAAGTTCTTTGTTTAGCTTTTAACCTTTACACTCTGGCCACTTCTAACCTTTCCAGTCTTCTTATGGAGGACTCTTCTACATATTTATAAATGCACTATCCTGGTCTTCTTGGTATTCTTTATATATGACTTCCTTATCTTTCCCTGTTATTATACTGATTGTCCCCCATTTCTGGAATGCTCTCTTTATACTTATTCCCCTTCACATTTTCTTCTACACAGGGACCCCAATCTTGCTCTATCATGAATCAGACCCTGCTTTTCTTGGCTCTGGGCATTTTTCTTGGCTGTTTCTCACCATGTCCACCTCCTGACTTCGTTTAAATCTCAGCTAAAGATCTCATCTGTAGGAAGTTTCTCCCAAGCCATTTTAATTTTTATTGTATTTCCTTTTTTAAATTATTTTCAATTTATCCTGAAATAGCTTGTTTGTACATATTTGTTGACTTGTTTTCTCCCACATTAAATTGTAAGCTTCTAGAGATCAAAGAGTATCTCTTGTCTCATTTTGTATATTTAGCATTTAGCAGAGGCAATGGCATATGGTGCTTAATCAATGAAGGAGTTAGACTAGACAGTGTCTCAGGTCCCTTCCAGATAGAAATCAACGATATTTTAAAATGGACATTCTGTTAATCAAACAATTTTATAGATACACCTTTTTATAGATGTCTTTAACCTGGTTGTGTCTACAATTAGAATGATCTCGTTCTCATATTTTCATTAAAAATGCCTCTATATGCATAGAAGATCCTCATAAAAATTTAAGATTTGAAAAAAAAGTTGCTCTTGTTTCTTCTTCATCACTCATTTTTGGGAGGGAAAGGGATAATTAATGATGCCTTTTTTTTTTTTTTAACATTTTTTTTGGTTTTTTGAATGATTCCCTTTTGATAACCAGTTTGGTTCCTGAGTGATTTAAAAAAAAACATTATTTTTAAAAATTTATTTATTTAATATTTCCCTCAGTTATATTTAAGGCAATTTTTTACATTTGTTTTTTAAAACTTTTGAATTCCAGATTCTTTCCCTCATACCCATCCCCAACCCTATTAAGAAAGCACATGTGAAGTTATGCAAAACAATTTCCAGAAGAACATTCTCCAGAGGGAGAGGGAATGCTTTGATCTGTTTTCAGGCAGAATCAATTCTCTCAGTATGGATAGGATTTTTCATCATTAGTCCTTCAGAGTAGTCATGTATCATTATACTACTGAAAATAGCAAAGTCATTCATAGCTGATCATCCCAGAATTTTGCTATTATATTATAACTGACCACTCCTTCCCCAAATATGCCCTCTTTTTTATCACCCCCCCCACATTCCATTCTCCTACTATTTTCCTGCAGAGGAAGATAGATTGCTTATAACCCTATTGAATTTCTATGATATTTCCTAGTTGAGCCAATTCTGATGAGAGTAAGGTTCACTGAGTCACCCTTTTCTCTCCTCTTTCCCTCCACTGTAAGAGCTTTTCCTTGCCACTTTTTTTATGGCTGATAATTTGTACCATTCCATTTCTCCCTTTCCCTTTCTCCCAATACATTTCTCTCAATCTTTAATTTAATTAAAAAAAACATCATTTTGAGCATAAATTTCTGTATGTAGTTTGAAAAGTCTTCTTGTTACCATCATCTCTTCACATGGTACTGAGGTGGTGAAATCTGACTGTGGAGTTCCAATCATCCTTTTAAAACTTTTTATTTATTTAATCTTCAATTAATTAATTAATTAATTGGTTTTTAAAGTAAATTGATTTAATTAATTTATGGTTTGTTTAATTGATTAATTATTCTTTCTGTTGAAGTCATTCTTTCTATTGAAGATAGATGGCCATAGCAATTCCTGCAGATCCTTTCCTTTCATCCTTTCTTGTCTTCTTTCCAATTTCATCCTTGAACACTTAAAATAGTTCAGTTTAATTCAATAAGCATTTTGAAAGTGTTCACTATATTCAAAATACTATGCTAAGTGCTGAGGAAACAAGGATAAAAAAAAAAACCACAGTTTCTGACATCAAGGAACTTTCATCCCACTTGTGAATACAGGAAGTGAGAAACAACATTTTCATAGGTAAATATTACAAATATAATCTGGTGTGTGGTGTGTGTTTGGGGAGAGAGAGAGAGAGAGAGAGAGAGAGAGAGAGAGAGAAGACAGAGAGAGAGAGAGAAGACAGAGAGACACACAGAAATGGAAAAAGAGAAAGGCAGAGAGACAGAGAGAGAGAGAAGGCGGAGGGAGGAAGACAGCAGAAAGAGAGACACACAGAGATGGAGAGAAAGAGAGAGAGACAGAGACAGAAAGAGAGGAGACACACAGAGATACACACAGAGAGAGACAGACACACACAGAGACAGAGAGAGGGAAGGAGAGAGAGAGGGAGAGAGGGAAAGAGGAAAAGAAGGAAGGAGGAAAGGAGGGATAGAGAGACAGAGAGACAGAAACAGAGAAAGAAACAAAAAGAAAAGAGACCGAGAGAGAGAGAGAACTAACTAGTGGAATAAGGGTAACTTGGATCTTGAATAATTTATAAAAGGAGGAAGTAAAGAGGCACTTCACTCCAGGCATGCAAGACAACTTCAAAGTCTTAGAGATATGGCTTGAAATGCCAAGTTTGGGAAATAGTAAGTACTCATAGCTGGGGCTCATACCAAGCTATGGTAGGAATTATTTTCCTTTCAACTTTTCTTTTCTTTTCTTTTTTGAGATAATACTGGTCTAAATTATCTTGACAGCCTCTGTAAAGTTGTGAGCAAATGAGTTCATGCTCTACAACTTTATTAGGCTTGGCCAACATGTCTCTTCATACTGAAAACCATATGCTACACATGCTGTACACCAAGGTGAATTTTCTCTATTTGGAGTGATTCCACCGAGACCATGTGTATCTCTGTGGATCTCAAGTCTCGGCTGCCCACAGAACAGTCAGTATGGCACTGTTTATCACTCATATCTCTTTTTCTCCTACCATTCTCCTAGAAACAACATATCAGAAGTTTCTAAGTAAATCGCTTTACTTTGTTACCTTGAAGTCATGGATGTCACTTGGCTCTTTCTCCCTATATTTAAGCATAAAGAGGTCTTCAAGATGTATACTAATTAACACATCTGTTTGTTTTACAGAAAAGCAGAAGTGGCTTTTATGTGTGATTCACTTTCTCCCTTTGAAATTTTTCAGTGATATCTCTAAACATTAGTGGGAGCATAAAATCAGGTGCTTCCCTGGGTAATGACTTTTGGAGTCTAATTAAATCATTATTTAACATATGTTAGTATCTTTGAAAGTGGGGCTTCTGGATTATGCAGTGAGAACAAACAGAAGAAGAATACTAGGTACAAAGAGTCATAAAGTTGTCCACAACCCAAAGTAAGCAAATTCTTGAGACGGTAGACCATAGGAAGAGGTTTTTAGGTATTTGCCTCTTGTTTTCTCTACATTTGGAATTTTAAATTTTATGATTAGAATCAGAATGATGGCCTTGCTTTTCTGAATCCTTGGTGGATATAGTCCAAGATGTCATGAGCGTTTTTAGCTGCTATTGAATGTTGTTGATTTTCCTTGAACTTGGCAGATCTTTTCCCATGTTTTTGTTTCTGATGGAGAGGTGGCCCTTCTCTTTGTCATTCCTTTAGATTTATCCTTCATTTCTTCCCTTCATGTCTTCTCTAAGAGAGATTGCCCCCCCTTTTCATTATCTGAGATAATAATTTCTTTCTCTCTTTAGGGTTTAGCACAATTCCTAGCATGTAGCAGGAGTTTAATAAATGGTAGCTGAGGGACAGCTAGTTGGTGCCGTGGATAGAGCACCAGCTCTGAACTGGTCTCAGATACTTAACACTTACTAACTGTGTGACCCTGGGCAAGTCACTTAACCCCAATTGCCTCAGCAAAAAAATAAAATAAATGGTAGTCAATTATTATCTCTGTCTTCTTCTAATCTGCAGTCTACTGATTCCTCAACTAATTTCTAATTCTGTTTCTGTAACCCTTAAAAATATACTTTAGGGCATACCAGTTTTACTAAATATTGTCCTCTGACTTCTCCTTCTTAGGTAAAACACTTTGTAAAAATTATCTCCATTTGATACCTCCATTTTTCTTTCTTGTCTCTTTATTTTAAACTCTATATTTGTGCTAAGACTTCATCATTCAACTGAAGATGTTCTCTCCAAATTTTTTAGTGATCTCTTAATGTTCAGATCTAACCATCTTTTTCTCAACCCTCACCTTCCTTGACCTTTATGTATTAGCTGACACCATTGACCATAATCTCCTCATGTTTTTCCCTTGATATTGTTATCTCTTGTTTCTCCTTTCAACAGCTGACCACTCCTTAGATTCTCTGTTGAACCTTCATGCTTCATCCATGCCATTCTTCCTAATTATGAGGGTCCCTCATGGCTGTTTCCTGAGCTTTATTCTTTTTTTCCTTTGCATTTTTCCATTTGCTAAATTTATCAATTCCCAAGGACTCAATGATTATCTCTATACATATGATTCTCAGATATTTATGTCCAGTTCATCTTTCTGCTGAGCTTCAGTCTTACATCAGCAACTGTTTACTGTGCATTTTATAATAGATATTCTATATCCCTCAAACAGAACTCATTATCCTTTCCCCTAAACACCCCCCTCTTCTGAACTTCCCTATTATGATGAAGAATATAACCATTACCTAGATTAGCAATCTCAGCTGATATCTTCAACTCCTCATTTCTGTTCCCTTCCACCACACATTCATATCACAATTTTTTTTTGCTCTACAATCTCTCTTGTATCTGTCTCTCTCTCCCAACTCATAAAGACCCAATTTTGACTCAGGATCATCTCTTGACTAGGCTATTACAATAACCTTAAATTGGACACTGCTCTAAGTCTCACTTCAATTTATCTTGCACTCAGTTGCTAAACTGATTTTCTCAAAACATAGATTTGACCATGTTACCCTGAATTCAACAATCCCCACTGACCCCCTGTTACTTCTAGAATTAAATAAAAATCTCTTTGGCATTCAAAAGTTTTTACAACCTGGTTTCTTTCTAATCCTCTACATGTATGGTCTAGTTATTAGGCCCTTTCTCTGTCTCCATACTTTTTGCATTGATTGGATTCTCTCCCTTCTCACCTCCACTTTTTTTTTTCTTTTTTAGAATCCTTGGCCAAGTCTGCTTAAATTCCATCTTCTGTAGTAGACCTTTCTCAATCTCCCCAACTATTAAAACCTTCTCCTCAAGGTTGACATCACTCAGGACAGTGCTCCTTCCCTATCACCTTACAGATATATGCTCTTAAATCTCATTTATAGAGGAACCATAAACTCAGCAAAAAAGAATGCTGGGTTGGGAGTCAGGAGGCTAAGTGAAGGTTTGAATTCCACAATCTTTGTGATCTTGGGTAAATCACATTTCCTCATCTTTAAAACAAGAGGATTGGACTCCATTCCTATTCTAGCTTTATAATTGATAATATGTTCTTTCCTAGTAGTATAATCCCCAGACTGCTAAGTTCCAGCAGCAATCTTGTCCTCACTATCCCACACTAGCAAGTTTTCTCTGACAAACTCATTTATTCCCAGTGGTGGGCTAGTATTTTCCACAGGAAATACTAGTTCAGGAACTCATTCTAATCTTGTCCATGGGACTTTAAAACAAGACATATTTTAGTGGTTTAAGTTATACATAGTCATTTTGGGAGCCAAAAAAAATGGTTTTAATATCCCAGAAAGAACCATGATTTGCAAGAATGTTCTTTCTCAGAGCAGATTCAGTTATGAATAAACTATTATATTTTTCCCCAAAAAGAAGTGAAAATCCTAATTAAAATAAAAATTATCACATGGAGTTCTTTTAGCAGTAAGCTGACGGAATTCTATTCCAATTTCTCTTTCATCCAATATTCTTTCATTGCTCCTACTTGGATTGGAAGTACATATCTATAATTTTATATTAATAAATACATATGGCATATTGGATTTAAAAAAAAAATGGTTTCTCTTCCAAAGAAGGTGAACAGATATGAATAGGATATTACAAAAATATGTATTCCTAAAACAGTTCCAAGTATTTTTTTAATTTAGGTGTTGAATCCTGTCCATAATTTCCTTGCCCATTGTAATAAAATATCATTAATATTTCACTTTAATAATATAGTGCTCTGGAGTGGAAATATAATAGGATACATTTCCTTCTAAAGAGCTGCACTACACCCCTTAATCATGCTAAATGAATTCATTGTGATTAGTTTTATGAGGCTCAGGCATGAAATTAGAATTTGTCTCATTTGAGAAAAAGAAGAGTTATTTATTTATTTTTTAAAAATTGTGTTTTGTTGATAAAAGTCTCTCCTGGTTACTCTGAAAAAAAAAAAAAAAAAAAGGACACACCATAAACTCACATCACTATCAATAACAAGGCTGGAATGAGGGTGGGTGGATGTAGATGTAATGCCAACATCTAAGGAGGTATTTTTTATTTATTTATTTATTTATTTTTTGCCATGAATGTTGCTTCCTTTCTGTCCCAGGCCTGAGAGTACATTCTTATACCTGGAGTCTTCCACTTCATACTTTGTGGTCCTACACTAGTTAGTACCCCCATACTGGGAGAGGCAGTTCAGAAAAGAGCAAGTGGTCAAGAAAGATAGAAGAACAAGTTATCTCTTCTCCCTCCTTTATTTTACCTTTATTAGGACTGTCCATCATAGATTTGGTAGCCTTCCCTCATCCTTCAAAACATGTTCTCTTGCTATTTCTCCTCAAACTCATCTAGCCCTTTTCAGCCTCCAACTTCATATACACTTTGAAACTTTTCTTTATTGTTAAGAAATTTTCTTCATCTCTTGCTCGTACCTTTCATTTTTCAGTGCTTGTTAATTCTTAATTTTCTTTTGGGCATCATTTCACCTGGTAGCCTCTCTTTCCCTCACATGGTTCTTGCCATGCAAGATGGCAAGAAGAACAGGTGACAGCATTCCTTCTTCCCTAATGATGCTTTAAAAAATTAAATAGTACTTTGTTTTTTTTTCCAATTACATGCAAAGATATTTTTCAACATTCACCTTAGCAAAACCTTGTGCTCTAAATTTTTCTCTCTTTCTTTTCCCACTCTCCAGAATAGGAAGGAATTCAATATAGCTTAAATGTGTGCAATTCTTCTAAACATATTTCCATTTTTGTCATGTTGTACAAAAAAAAAAAAAGAGAAAAAATGAGAAAAAAAGAAGTGAACAAACAACAACAAAACAAAAAAGTTTGAAAATACTATGCTTTTATCCACATTCAGTCTCTCTGGATATGAAGAGCATTTTCCATCACAAGTCTATTGGAATTGCCTTGAATCATCATATTGTTGAAAAGAGCCAAGTTCACAGTTGATCATCACATAATCTTGATATTACTACAATGCTCTCTTGGTTCTGCTCACTTCACTTAGCATCAGCTCATATAAGTCTTTTTAGGCTTTTCTGAAGTTAGCCTGTGTAAAGGGCTGAAATTCTGAGTAGGTGCATTGGAATCAGACAACAGAGCACTTAAGGCTAATTACTTATTAGACAATACTCTATTAGCATATGCTTGGAAAATGGTCCTTCCCACTATTCTGTGCTGGCTTGATCTTTTGGTGTATACAGAGAATTGTGGGAGTGATTAGGGGGTGGAGTAAGACAAACCAGAGTCACTTTTGCAGTGGATGAGGAGAAGGGAGGTTGTGGAGAGGTTGTGTCCATTCCCTTCACTTCTACCCCTGAAGACCAAGAATAAAGACCAAGGACTTCTGCTTCTCCTGACTCCGGCTGATTCTAAGGCATCCAGGGTACTATCTGGACTTCACAAGCCTGCTCATCACCTAATGACACTTTAGAGCCTCAACTGGTCACCATCGCTCACCAATTATTCCTCACTTGAAATTCTTTCTTCCTGTCTAGATCATTGTTGTGGTCCATTACGAACTCCTAAGGAAGTCTTTCTCCTCTCTAGTCATCACAGCATTTGTTTATGTCCTCCATTTTTTACTCTTTCCCTCTTCAACCACCCTAACCTCTCCTTCATTCCTTGACCTCATCACCATGTTTATCATCATTCCATGTCTAATTTACTTCAACCATTCATAATAGTGGACATCAATGAGAGCCTCCACTTCCTAGAAGTCAGAATTCTTTGTTACATCTCTGTCAATGATTAAAGTTTTTTCATCTCTTTCAAAGAGAAGGTCTTAGAATAAAGAATTACTGAACTTTTTTAACTTCATCTGGTAAATAGTTTCCTACACACTTCTGTGACCCAAGGTTCCTTTGAGCCTGAAAAATTCATGATGACCTCATCTACCTATTACATTTTTTACCCAACATCTCTTTCTTTTAATTATTTTTCATGACCACACATTTAAAATTTTCTGATCCCTTGTTTAATTTTTATAAGATTTTTCCCAGTCGTTTCCTCTCATTATGCCTTTGTTTCTCCTCTAAAATATTGTTGAGGGATTGGAACAGATGATCTCTGAACCTCATTCAAATTTTAAATTGAACGGTTTCTTTACTCCTCTCCTCTTAAGAAAAATGAATGTTTCCACCTAGTCATTCAGGACTTGAGGCTGAATTTGGTCTGCTTCTTTTGCCTGAGTGTTGGATCTTCCTACAAGAGGCAAGATAAATATTGAAAAAACACTGAGATTTGTATTGAGAAGATTTAGTGTCCAATCATGTCATTATGTGCTTTGGGACATTGAACATAAACACCTCCCATCCTTGGATCTTAGTTGCCTTTCTTATAAAATGAGGGAACTATATAGGTGAGCTCTACCATGCTGTCTCTTAGCCCTGTGATCCTCCATGAACATATTCTCATGAGAAACTTATTTTTTTTAAAAGTAGAAAAATAGATCAAGTTTAATTTTGGGGATAAACTCTCCTGGCAAGATGGTAATGATCTTAGCATTTCTCTTATTTCAAACCTATGATGATAAATGTGTGGAATTTCTTGTTCTTCCATCAATATTAATAGTCAATATATCTGTAATTTATTAGTCTTACAATATATCCTAGGAACATTGGAAAGTTAAGCTTCTTGTCAAAACTAACAGCTGGTATTTGTCTGATTCAGAATTTGAAATCAAGTCTTCCTGATTCCAAGATGGCTTTCTTCTTATTATACCATATTAGCTTTCAAATTGATAGATTATGATGTCAAATAAGCATCCAATCCAAGATGGATTGGATAATAAATTTTTAAATTTAAATTTAATTTAAAATATTGTTATCCTCTTTCTTTATATAAAAAAAAAAAAAACCCAAAACTCTTGTAACAAACATGTACAGTTAAGCAAAAAAAAAAGTATACTGGCACATACATGTATATATGTAAACACATACAAATATCTCACACTGGCCATGGACTGAGTAAAGACTGACTATATTAGTTGTCAACAACAGTGTATAACATCCAGACTATGATAGCTCATCAGTTCCATTCAATCAAAATCCACCACTGCCTTACTATAATATTAAATGGATATTGAAAAGTGAACAACAATAAATTAAATGGATTAGCAGTTTTTTCCCCTGAGTATAGTGACTGGAGACCTAGATTTTAATTTAGGAAGAGCTGGGTTTGAATTCTGCTTTAGTCACTAGTTTATGACTTTGGGGAAGCTATTTTTCTTGGGATAGTCTCTCCATTTGTTAATTGAAGGAATTGCATTAGTTGGTTTTTGAAGTCTTTTCTAGATCTAGAGTTATGATCCTAAGAAATCTATTATCTTGGGAATTTATAATCCCTGTTCTGGGATTTAGAAGCTTAGAATACAGAAACCTAGGTCCTTGCTCTCTTACTTAAGAAAGATGGAATGGGAATCTTGGGAAGGTAAAACAACTTGTGTCCATACTTCAATACTTCAAATCCTAAAGTTTCCCCTTTTTAATCAAAGAATGGAAGTGGAAGTAACTCTCCCTACTTTCAAATACTTTTTCAAATTTTGGGGAGGACTATTTGGATTAATTCTCTATTGATTTAATTTGACCCTTGGAGCATGTCAAAGTATCTTTTTTCTATTGTACTACTTTCTCTGTCTCTGACTTCTGTTCTTATCTTTTAATATACTTATAGTATGTCTTTGTGGTTTGCTCTTGGATCTCTACTCCTATTTTCATCTCATGTAATATGATAATAATAATAATAATAATAAAATTACCCCAGCCTCATTTCCTTAGTCCATTCTGGTGTTTCATTTTTCACCCTATGATTTTTTGTCCACAACTTCACCTTTACTTTCAAACTTTTGAACTAGAATTTCATCTATTTCTTCATTCCAGAGGAGATCTTGCTGTTCTTTGAAGTCAGCCCACCTCCTGCAAACTTCCCCATGTTGGAGAATATTCTTCTCCCATTTTTTTAGGGCCAGGGGAAAAGTGAAACATATGCTTTCTGTTCCTGATTGTTGTTTCCATATCATTGCTCTGCCATCTTTTTCTTCATTATCTTTTGAAAGCCACTCAATCTCTTTGTGCTGCCTTCTTTCAATCTTTCCTGTTGTCATCTATCATCCTCCAAGTTATTCTCCCAATTTGTGCAGATTTTAGTTACTGAACCATAGACTTTCTTTCCACTTCATTCTCTGCCATTAACCTCAGAGACTTTTCATATTTTTAATGATAACTCCTTTGCCGACTTGATCTAATCTCTTATTTCATTAATTTATCCACATACCAAATGGAGGTGTAACTTAGATCTGTCTCTCACAATTAGAATCCTGAGATTCCACTTCATAATCACAATCTTCTGTCTTTCTAGATCTCTTGCATAGGTCAAATCTAGGACCTTTGTTCTAGTCTTGCTACCTGGGCCGTCAATGTCCTTGTAATTTGGGATTCTTAATTGCTCCATCTCTCCCAATGCCTTTTCTATTTTTTTTCCTGAGGCAATTAGGATTAAGTGACTTGCCCAGGGCCACACAGCTAGGCAATGTCAAGTGTCTGAGATCAAATTTGAACTCAGGATAGAGCTCAGGTGTTCTATCCACTGCATCACCTAGTTGCCCCACTTCTTCCTTGAAACCTTCTCATTACTACCTTTTATTTATTTTTTCTTCCCATTTTCTCCAGAATTTTCTTCAGCTACAAATCTTCCTGTTTTCCATTTTTAATCTTTTCCTCTCCATACATTCCTTCCAGTCTTTTTGCAAACATATTTAGGTCTTCCCAATCATCTTTGCTAATAATTTATTCAATAGCTATGCATCTATATTCATTAGAGCTATTGCTCTGTAGTTTTCTTTCTCTAATTTTTCTCTATTTATTTTTTGTATGAGGATTATATTTTTCTCATGGAAGGAGGTCATCCCAATTCTAATGAAAACTTTCCCATTACATTTCTATTTGATTTTTTCTCCTTTCTTTTAGCAGTGAATTTCTCAAAAGTACTTTCTTCTTCTTTCTTCCCTCCTTCCTTTTCTCCTTTCCTCCTGTGTGGGACAATAACAACCCTATCTGCGCAATCACAACTGGTGATATGTTCTTTAAATTTTCCATTTTTAAAAATCTATAGCAAATAAAAAAACTTTCACACATATATTGATTTACCTAGGTGATATGGTTATGTGCTATTGATGGCGAATAATTCTCAGTAACTTGCATCCAAGATTTTTAGATAGGAGATATCAGGCCTTAACTTGTAGTCTCTTGTTTAAAATGAATTTCTTGTATTAGGAATTATGCTTCTGTACCAATTTACAGTTTATAGATTTCACATTTACACATGCTTTGAATCAACATAATAGTTAAACTCCATGGAAGAATTATTGCATAGCAAAGAGAAATCATTCACTAAAATACATCCAAACTCCTCAGTCAGCATCAGAAAGATTTTTAGTATAATGATGAAAGTGGAGACGATACTGGATCTCCAATTATTTTGACTCAAGTCCTTTAAATTAAATTACAATCTTTATTTGAGTGCCTGCTATATGCAAGGTTAAGTGCTGAGAAAAATAGGTAGTAGGAAACAAACTTTGTCCTCAATAGGTTTGCATTCTATTATTGGACAGAATGACTCAAGATAACTCAACAATAAGGAATTTGAGTAGGAATAATCTGAACTTTGAAACTATAGAATAATGTAAGGATGGAACTTTTCCTTAGCCCTTATTGTCTATTCCTCCAACCTCTGAGCATCTTTAAACTACGTTTGATGGCTAAAAACTGGAAACTGAATGGATGTCCATCAGTTGGAGAATGGCTGAATAAATTGTGGTATATGAATATTATGGAATATTACTGTTCTGTAAGAAATGACCAACAGGATGATTTCAGAAAGGCCTGGAGGGACTTACACGAACTGATGCTGAGTGAAATGAGCAGGACCAGGAGATCATTATATACTTCAACAACAATACTATATGATGACCAGTTCTGATGGACCAGGCCATCCTCAGCAACGAGATCAACCAAATAATTTCCAATGGAGCAGTAATGAACTGAACCAGCTATGCCCAGAAAAAGAACTCTGGGAGATGACTAAAAACCATTACATTGAATTCCCAATCCCTATATTTATGCCCACCTGCATTTTTGATTTCCTTCACAAGCTAATTGTACAATATTTCAGAGTCTGATTATTTTTGTACAGCAAAATAACGTTTTGGTCATGTATACTTATTGTGTATCTGATTTATATTTTAATGTACTTAACATCTACTGGTCATCCTGCCATCTGGGGAAGGGAGTCGGGGGTAAGAGGTGAAAAAATGGAACAAGAGGTTTGGCAATTGTTAATGCTGTAAAGTTACCCATGCATATAACCTGTAAATAAAAGGCTATTAAATTAAAAAAAAATAAACTACGTTTGATATGTTGATTAGCACATCTTTAGACAGGTCTGGGGCATAGTTATCCAGCTGGATTCCATCTGGCTCCTCCTTGGTCCCTTCCTTTGAGCTACCATAGTCTATATTGGTACTTTCTCCTCTCCTCTGAGAAACCTCCAAGATTATATTTCCCCTATAAAAAAAAAGGGCTCATGATGAAGATCTTTGCTAAGTCTTTTTCAGGATTAAGCACTATGAGATTCTTTCTTCCTCCTGAGAGTATCTTTCCTTTAAGGGCATCTTTCTCCTTACTATATCTAAGTCTGCTAAACTCCTTTATGCATTTAACTTGCCAGTCAAGAGCATACCAGGCTTCATACCTTATTCCTTTAGTGGATTCTTCCAAACTCCTTTCCTTGGTAACCCTATTGCTCTCGCAAATCTATTTCATATTTACCACTCTTGGTACCTATTTTACTTCTTCATTTGGTTTGCAACATCCTCTCCTGAATAAATGTCCCTTTTGGCAAAGAGAATGGCCATTGTGAATTTGTCACATATTTATTTCAAACTAGGAATTGCTATCTTGACCTCATCATTAGTACTGAAAAACTATGGGTAGGAGAGAAGTCTGGGGAAAAAAAGGTACTCTTAGAAAAGTTTGAATAAGTTGAACCTTAAAGGAAGCTAAAGATTCTGAGGATTGGAAATGAGGAGAGAGTACATTCAAGGTACGGGGAAATGGCATATACAAAAATATATGTATTAACATATAGGCAGAATGGAATGCTGAGACCTGGTAGCCAAAAATTTTCTTTTGTTTAGAACCTAGAATGCTTGGAGAGACGTATTGTAAAAGTAGTTTGGAACAAGATTACGGAGTACTTTAAATGCGAGGCTGAAAAGTTCTAGTTTTATTCTCAGGGCCATAGGGAATTAAGTTTTTTTTTTTTTTTTTGTGTGTGTATAGGGTTTGATGTAGTCAACTTTGTGTTTTAGATTGATCATTTTGGCTGCTATGTAGAAAACAGATGGAAAAGGAAAGAAACTGGAAGACTGGTGAACAATTTCTTAATATCTCTACTTTTTTGCTCAGGGAGACACTTCATCACAAAGAATGCTCACAATATGTAATGAATTATAGCAAAAATAATTTAAAAAATGGTGTCTTCTAAACAGCATGTAGCAGAAATCATGAATCCATTTCTTCCTTCTAAATAATTAAAAGACCACTGGTGTTTTGGATAATTGGTATATATTTTCAAAATCAGCAACTCAAAGAAATTTGATTGCAGGAAATATATGAATAATAATGCCATTTAAATATCAATCACCCTCAACACATTTTTGAGCATTTAGAACATTTTCTATTTTTTTCAGTGGTTAATGCTTTATATTTATTTGTGACTTTTTGTAAGGTTTTATGCAACTAAAAAAACACCCTAGATTATAATCTCTGTGTGTAGAATGGAGTGGTAGGGAGTGTTGGGGGAAGGATGATAACAATCAAACCTGATTCACTCATGATTAAAAAAAAAATAAAGAATCCAGACCACCAATTTCATTGCTTTAAGGGAACTCTCATTGTAGAAACTTTCTCTACTTATATAGATCTATAGTTTATCTTCAATTTAAATAGTCTTAGTTTCCTGGGGTACCATAAGACTAAGTAACTTGTCTAGGGTCACACAGCATTTATGTCTCAGAAGCAGGACTTAAGCCTTGATCATACAGCCATGAATCAGATATTTTTTGTAAAACTGTGAATTTAGGAACAGTTGATGAACTGTTTTGGTAGAGAGAATTTCCTCACCAGGGGTTGTCTATACATGTGAAATCAAATCTAGTAGAAAAAAAAAAAACATATTATATATCAACACAATATCAGGGAGAAACAGAATGGTTTGGCAAATCAAACCAATTCCTGGGCCTCAGGTCCTTAGTTTTTAAATGAGGGGTTAGAACAGGTGAGTTCTATCCCTATCAATTAGGGAATGACTGAATAAATTGTGGTATATAATTACGATGAAATACTATTGTATTATAAAAATGATGATGCTTTTAAAAAAACCTGGAAAGATTTCCATGAGCTGATGTAAAATTAAATGTACAGTGTACAAAGTAAGAGCAATATTGTAAGATGATCAGTTATTAATGACTTGGCTGTTCTCAGGCATACAATGATCCAAGAAAACTCAGAAGGACTTATGATGAAAAATGCTATTCATTCCAGAGAAAGAACTGGTGGTGTCCAAATTCAGATTGAAGCATACTTAAAAAAATACCCCAAACTTTCTTTTTCTTGCATTTTTTTTGGAGAAGGAGTCTCTGTTTTCTTTTACAACATGATTAGTATGGAAATGTTTTACATGACTACACACGTATAACCTGTATTGAATTACTTGCCTTCTCAATGAGAGGGGTTGGGAGGGAGATAGGGAGAGAATTTGAAACTCAAAGTCTTAATAATGAATGTTTAAAAATGTCTTTACATCTAACTGTTGGAAAAATAACAATTATAGAATAGACTAAATGTTCTCTAAGGTCCTTTCTATTTCTAGATCTCTGATCTCATGTGACAATCTGATAAGCACATAGATCTTAACTTTGTGACTTGTTGATCCATTTATATTTGTGTGTTTACATGACTATATGTCTGCATACAGATAATGTTTGCGACATTTTCTTAAAGAAAAAGAACATCAACTAGATATACTAAACTTTCATTAATCACCTTAAAAGATCAACAATAGACATTTATGAAGCACTTACTATGTGCAAAGATCTGGGGATCAAAAGACAAAAATGAAAGCCAGTCCTTAGTCCCCATTCAATACTCTGACAATAAGTTGGAAATGAATTAGGTCAAATCTTGTGTTCCACTTTCCCAATTTGAATCATTCCATTTAGTCAAAATTCAATATGTTACTGTTAGTTGATATCAGTTATAAATTGTGACCTTCAAAAATAGCATTATATAGGGATTCCAAAGAAAGTTGAATAGGCAATAACTATTACTGCTTATAAGATGACTGCAGAATTTTTCAACATGACAGAACAAGGTTTCTTTAATTTTAATACCACTCATAAAATTAATATGTTTAGAATGTTTGCCCATGTTTAGAATACTCTTTTCCCTTATTTTTTGCCTTGTGGAATCAGGAAATATAAGAATGTAGTAGAAAGTATGTTAGATTGGGAGTCAACAATACTAGTTTGAATCTTGTTTTTATTTCCTATAAATTTTGTAATTCTATTCATATTTTAGGGGCTCAGTTTCATCATTTTTTAAACTAATGAAATGGAATAAACAACACTTAAGATCTTTTCCAGCCTCAAATCTGTGAATGCTATGAAATCTTTTTTTTTCTTCTGATCTCATTCCAATTTAATTCAAACAATCCAATCTAATAGACACATATTAAGGGTCTGTAATTTGTTGTAACCCTTTCCATGTGAGGCACTAGAAATAAAAAAGATAAGTCTGAAAAAATAGCCCTTGCCTGCAAGGAGCTTACATCCTAATGGAGGGATACAACATGTAAATAGATAAGTTCATATGTAATACTTTGAGAAGGGAGAGAAACTTAGGTCTCCATGGTCTGATAACTTACCATGGCTTCTGCTTGATGATGGCCCCTGAAAGTCAAAAGGAAGAAAGGTTTTTTTTTTTAAGACAAAAGAAAATAAAAGAAAATAATCTAGCTGCATTATTTATTGCTGTTTTAACCTTGAAAAAGTCACTTAACTTTAAGCACAAAAGAAATCATCGATCTTTCTTCTAAATGAACGCTGAAGAGCCAGCATCTTAGTGAGATGCCTTTATCAAGATTCAGACTGTTGGTACAGCAAGAAGCATACTCACCCATCCTTTCTTCCTCTTCTGTCCTTCAAGATCAAGCATGGCATTCTTTTGGGAAAATAGGATCTTTTGCTGGGAGGAACCTCTGAAACCTTCTAATCCAGCTTCTTTATTTAACAGAGAAGGTAACTAAGATCCAGAGAAATGACAAATCTCTCCCCCCAAAAGACACATGACTGAAAAAAAAGAACAAATATTGAAACAAATATTCTTCTTCACATAATTCCAGTAGAGTGCAGGTTCCTTGAGGCCAATGACTGTTTTTTTTAATCTTTAAAATGACAGTGACTTGCACGTAGTATGTGCTTAATAAATGTTTATAAGACTCAATTTCCATTTTTTCCTGAAGAAAAAGGTAAATAATGGAGTGTTAGCTAAACATTTGGTAAAAACCTACCATTTGCCAGGTGCTGTGTTAAGTGTTTGGGAGATAAAGACAAAAGTGGAAAATTACCTCTTTCCTCACGTTCTAAAGGGAGCCAGCAAACACTCATGCAAATTTATGCAGAATTTATGTAAAATGAATACTGTAAAAGATAGTTTTCGGCTGACAGGTACAAATGGTTGAGGGAATGAGGAATAGCCTCTTGTAGAGACTGGCACATGAATTGAATTTTGAAGGAAACCAAGGATTCTGAGAGGCAGGAGGACATTGCAGGCATTGGGGGCAACCAGTGCAAAGACATATTTTCCAGTGTGCAGAAAATTCCTTTTTTTTTCCCCCCAGTGTCTTCTTCCTGAGATTCCTTTTGCTTTTCACATACAGAGTTCATTGCATGCTCTCTTCTCCATTAGAATGTAAGCTCCTTGAGGGCAGTGGTCATGTTTTTGCCTTTCAGTGCTTAGCAAAGTTCTTGGTACATAGAAAGGGCCTAACAAATGTTTGTTGACTAACTGAATGATTCTCCAATTTATTTACCTTTTTGTAAATACTGGATAGGTAGGTGAGACTAAGAACTTTCTGTGTGTGTGTGTGTGTGTGAGAATTAAAGGTGTTCCATAAATTATCTTTGGCTGAATGAGGATACTTTAGAGATTGAAGGACTTGAGAAATCACAGAATCCAACCTCATTTTATTCTTGTTGAGTCATTTCAATCATCTTCAATTCTTTGTAACTCACTTTGGGATTTTCTTGACAAAGATATTGGAGTAATTTTCCTTTTCTTCTTCTAGCTCATTTTATGCGTGAGGAAATTGAGGCAAATGGGGTTAAGTGATTTGCATAATGTCTGAAGCAGGATTTCAGTGCATGAGGATGAGTTTTCCTGATTCCAAGCCCAGGTGCTCTATCTACTGATAGAATCCAGGTTCTCCCAGTACCAGCTCTCTATGTACTCTATCATGATTACCTCTCAATCTATCATTTAAATGACAGAAATGTTTGGATATGTAATCTTAGGTAACTAAATTAGTGAGACTAGAGGATGACTTTCAAATTTGGTAATATGACAATAGTTTTTAACTTCCTAGCTCTTAAGGGGATGAATTATAGTGTTGATATTATTAATGATTTTATTTCTGGCCTCATAAGCAATGGATATGTTTAGGACTGTTCTTCTAGCCTTGGACTTTGATTCCTGTAGGTATTCAGAAGTATTTGGTGAGAATGATTTCCCAAATTTTCAATTGTTCTTAGAAAACTCAAGGTCATGGCTTATTTTCTTTTGTCTGTTACCTTGACTTTAATTTAGGAAAACAATATATAGTACATAGATTCAGGTTGAATGGACATTAAATGATTCTCCTTTATGAGCATTCAGGGGTTCTTCAAAAGTGTAAGTTTGTTTTAAACGTGCATTTGTACTGTAAAATGGGGCTGCTAGGTGGCTCAGAGCACCAAACTTGGAATCAGGAACACATGGCTTCAAATCTGGCTTCAGATACTTACTAGTTCTATGATCCCAGGAAAGACACTGAACCATGTTTGCCTCAGTTTCCTCTTCTGTAAAATGGAGAACTGGAGATGGAAATGGCAAACCACTTTAGTGGTTTTTTGCCAAGAAAACCTCAAGTGACAGAGTCAGAAATGACTCACCAACTACAATATGCTCCCAAATGAAAAATAATTTATATATTATATATACAATATATAACTATAATAATATAAAATATTATAATAAATAATTATATAAACAAACCTATAAAAAGTTTCTTACTGAAACCTTTACTTTTGGTTCCATGTTTGGACTATTGTGTTGACCCTAGGTATGCTGATATTCAGTCAATAACCATTTATCAAGTCCAAAGGAACCTAAATTTTAATCACTGAAATCTCTCAAGAAACCTTGGGATTCACAGTTTAGAACCATGCTTTAAATCCAAACCGCTCTGGCTCTTATTAATTGACTAACAATAGGTCCCAGGCCAAGCCTCACTTCTTCAGACCGTGATTGGCTCAGAGTGAATGTAAATAGCAGTTGTTTCTGATTTGGTCAGAAACCCTGAGTATCTTCCCCTTGCCCCCATACATATATGCAATACATGCATATGCGTATGTATGCAGGAGTAAATTCATGTATGCACATGTACGTGTGCATGTCTGATTATGTAATGTACATATACTTTTTTAAACTAGGTAAAAGAGGTCATTCTTGGTCATTTCTTTTTTTTAAATGTGTGTGATTTTATTTTCAAAATACATGCAAAGATAGTTGTCAAGATTTACCCTTGCAAAATCTTGTATTCCACATTTTTCTTTTTCCCTTTTCCCCACTCCCCTCCCCTA